>NC_045972.1:6430711-6501399 GCF_010909765.2 Amblyraja radiata | reverse complement strand
TAGAGAGGTTTACAGGGGGTTGAGAGTTGTTTACAGGGGGTTTACAGGGGGTTTAGATGGGTTTAGATGTGTTTAGAGAGGTTTATAGGTATTTAGAGGGGGTTTACATGTTTACATGTGTTTAGAGGGGTTTAGAGGGGTTTGAGGGGGTTACAGTGGTTTAGGGGGGTTTACAGGAGGTTTACATGGGCATCAGGAGGGGTTTAGAAGGGTTTAGCGGGGTTTAGCGGGGTCTGGACAGGATTAGAGGGGTTTAGAGTTTAGAGGGGTTTAGAGTTGTCTGGATGGGGTTTTGAGGGGTTTAGAGTTGTCTGGATTGGGTTTTGAGGGGTTTAGAGTTGTCTGGATGGGGTTTTGAGGGGTTTAGAGAGGTTTAGATGGGTTAGAGGGGGTTGGAGGAGCTTAGAGGGGGTTTGGTGGGGTTTAGAGGGTTTAGGAGGTGTTTGTATGTGTTTAGCGGTGTTTAGATAGGTTTTGGTGGTGTTTGGATAGGTTTAGAGGGGTTTAGAAGAGTTTACAGGTGTTTAGAAGGGTTTAGAAGAAAGAGGGGTTTAGAGGGGTTTGGAGGGGTTTGGATGGGTTTACAGGAGTTTAGAGGGGTTTACAGGGGTTTACAGGTGTTTACAGGGCTTTAGGTTTAGAGGGGGTGGACTGGTTTGGAGGGGTTTAGAGGTGTTTAGAGGGGGTGGAGGTGCTTGCAGGGGGTTTGTGGGGTTTGGAGGGGTTTAGATTGTTTTGGAGAGGTTTGGAGGGGTTTGGAGGGGTAGGGGGCGGGTTTACAGTGGGTTGGATGGGTTTAGATGCGTTTGGAGGGGCTTAAATGGTTTTAGATGGATTTGGAGGGGGTTGGATGGGTTTAGAGGGGTTTAGAGGGTTTGGATGGGATTCGTGGGGGCTTAGAGAGGTTTAGAGGGGTTTGGGTTTACAGGGGTTTAGAGGGGTTTGGAAGCGTTTAGAGGGGTGTAGATGGGTCTGGAGGGGGTTGGAGGGGGTTGGAGGGTTGTTGAGTGGTTTGGAGGGGTTTGGAGGGGTTTACAAGGGTTTAGTGGTTTAGATGGGGTTTGAGGGGTTTAGAGGGGTTTACCGGGCTTCAGATGGGTTTAGAGTGGTTTAGAGGTGTTTAAACAGGGGGGGTACAGGGGTTTACAGGGGTGTACATGGGGTTTGCAGGGGTTTACAGGTGTTTATATGGGTGTACAGGGGTTTGGAGGGGCTTAGAGGGGTTTAGAGGGGTTTACAGGCGTTTACAGGTGTTTGGAGCGATTTGGAGAGGGTTGGAGGGGTTTAGAGGGGTTTGGATGGGTTTGGAGGGATTTGGAGGGCTTCAGAGTGGGTTAGAGGTTTTAGACGTGTTTGGAAGGGTTTGGATGGGTTTAGAGGTGTTTAGGGGCGTTTAGAGGGGTGTAGAGGGGTTTACAGGGGTTTAGATAGATAGATAGATAGATAGATAGATAGATATAATTTATTGCCACACAACCAGGGTTGGTGGAAATTTGGGTTGTCAGCAGCAGTACAATAATAAAGAACACACAATAAAACTGTAACACAAACATCCACCACAGCATTCATCACTGTGGTGGAAGGCACAAAAATTTGGCCAGTCCTCCTCCATTTCCCCCCGTGTACAGGACCAGAGTCCAGTCAGTCCAGGATCGGCTCTTCCTCACCGGAGACCGCGGCTTTAGATTGTTGTAGGCCGCAGGCCGGCGGTCGAGATTTAAAGTCCCCGCCGCAGCCAGAAGCACCGTAGACTGCAGGGCCGGCGGTCGAAGCTCCCCTCCAGGGGTGATGGTAAGTCCATGCCGGCCCCGCGGCAGAAGTTGGCCGCGGGCCGGCAGTGATGGCTTCTTCTTCCCCCGGGTCCCCCACGAGGGATCCCGGGCTGTAGACGCCGCACCAGCTGGAGCTCTGCAGACCGCGGCTTCAGGCTGCGACTTCAGGCTGCCGGCTGCCCCGGGCCAGCGAAACGGAGCGCTCCCCTCCAGCTAGCCCCAGCGAGGGTCGCCCGCTCCACGCCGAGAGTCCACGCTGCGCCCGCCGCTGAAACCCCGGGCGTGTCTCCGGGAAAGGCCGCGTCGATCCTTGATGTTAGGCCACGGGGGAGGCGACCTGGAAAAAGTCGCCTCTCCATGGAGGAGGCGACCGAAGCGGTTTCCCCCTCATCCCCCCCACACCACCCCCCACACAAAACACACGAAGAAACACAAAATACACACTTTAAAACATACTAAAAAATAAAAAAAAGCTGGAAAAACTGACGCGCTGCTGACATGGCTGCACACAGAGGAGCGCCCCCTGTTGTATGTTTATAGGGGTCCACAGGGGTTTAGTGGGGGTTTGAGGTGTTTTGAGGGGTTTACAGGGGTTTACAGGGCTTTAAAGGAGTTTCGAGTGGTTTAGAGGGGATTTAGAGGAGTTTACAGGGGGTTTTACATGGGTTTACTGGGGGTTTATAGGTTTTCAGGGGTTTGGAGGGGTTTAGAGGAGTTTCGAGGGATTTAGAGGGTTTTAGAGGGCTTTAGATTTGTTTACAGGGGGGTTTACAGTGGTATACACGTGTTTAGGGAGATTTAGAGGGGTTTGGAGGGGTTTGTATGTGTTTACATGTGTTTCGACGGTTTTGGTGGGTTTGGATGTGTTTAGAGAGGTCAGAGGGGTTTGAAGGGGGGTAGAAGGGTTTGGAGGGTTTTAGAGGGGTTTAGATGGGGTTAGAGGGGTTTCGAGGGTTGCATTAGAGGGGTTTAGTAGGGTTTAGAGGTGTTTATAGGGGGTCTGGACGGGTTTAAAGGGGTTTAGAGGGGTTTATATGTGTTTAGATGGGTTTAGATGGTTTGTGTGTGTTTTGGAGGGGTTTAGATAGGTTTAGAGGAGGCGGGGGGGTTTAGAGGGGGTTCGGAGGGGTTTAGAGGTGTTTAGAGGAGTTCGAAGGGGTTTAGAAGGGTTTCGTGGGGTTTAGACGGGTTTAGAATGGTTTAGATGAGTTTCTAGGGGTTTCGAGATGTTTACATCGGTTTACAGGGGTTTAGCGAGGTCTACAGTGGTTAGAGTGGCTTACAGGGGGGTTAGATGGGTTTACAAGATACAAGATACAAGATACATTTATTCGTCACATGTGTCAGATGGCACAGTGAAATGAAATTCCCATACAGCCATACAATAAAAATAAGGGACACAACACACTATAGAGTTTGACATAAAACATCCCCACACAGCAGAATCAGAGTTTCCCACTGTGTGTGAAGGCACCAAAGTCTAGAGGGGTGTAGTAGGGTTTACAGGGGTTTAGATGGGTTTAGAGGAGTTTACAATGGTTTAGAGAGGATTACAGGTGTTCGGGGTTGTTTAGAGGGGTTTACATGGGTTTACAGTGGTTTAGATGGGCTTAGAGGGGTTTTGAGATCTTTATAGGGATTTAGATGGGTTAGAGGTGTTTACAGGTGTTTAGTTTGGTTTAGAGGAGTTTACAGGGGTTTAGATGGGGTTCGAGGTGTTTACAGAGGTTTATGGGGGATTTCAGGTGGTTTACAGGTGCATTAGAGGGGTTTAGAAGGGTTTAATGGGGTTTGGAGGTGTTTACAGGGGGTTTACATGGGTTTAGAGAGGTCTACCGTGGTTAGAGGGGTTTACAGGGGGGTTAGAGGGGTTAGGGGGGATTAGAAGGGTTTACAGGGTGTTAGAGGGGTGTAGAGGGGTTTACAGGTGTTTAGAGGGGTTTACATGGGTTTAGAGGGGTTTAGAAGAGTTATGAGGGGTTTAAAGGGGTCTGGGGGGTATAGAGGGGGTTGGATGGGTTTACAGTGGGTTAGAGGGGTTTACAGGGGTTTAGATGTGTTTACAGGGTTTTATAGGGGTTTAGAGCAGTTTAGAGGGGTTTACAGTGATTTAAGAAGGAACTGCAGATGCTGGAAAATCGAAGGTAGACAAAAGTGGATTAAAGTGGTTTAAAGAGGTTTAGAGAGGTTTAGTGTGGTTTAGATGGGGTTAGATGTGTTTAGAGGGGTTTACAGAGGCTTACAGGTATTTACAGGTGGTTAGTGAGCTTTAGAGAGGTTTACAGGGGGGTTTAGATGGGTTTAGAGGTGTTTAGAGAGCTTTATAGGGATTTAGAGGGGGTTAGAGGTGTTTACAGATGTTTACACGTGTTTAGTTGGGTTTAGAGGGTTTTACAGAGGTTTAGAGGGGTTTAGAGGGTTTTACAGTGGTTTAGGGGGTTTTCAGGGGGTTTACAGGTGCATTAGAGGGGTTTAGAGGGGGTTAGAGAGCTGTATAGTGATTTAGAAGGGGTTAGAGGTGTTTACAGGTTTAGATGGTTTTACAGGCGGTTTAGAGGGATTGGGGGGGGGGTTTAGAGGGGTTTAGATGTGTCTGGATGGGGTTAGAGGGGTTTGGGGGAGTTTAGAGGGGTTTAGAGGTGGCTGGATGGGTTTTGAGGGGTTTAGAGCGGTTTAGATGTGGTTTGAGGTGTATGGAGGGGTTTAGAGGGGTTGGAGGTGTTTAGCAGTGTTTGGAGGGGTTTAGAGAGAGGGGTTTGGCGGGGGTTGGATGGGTTTAGAGGGGTTTAGAAGGGTTTGGATGGGATTCGTGGGGGCTTATAGAGGTTTAGAGGGGTTTGGGTTTACAGGGGTTTAGAGGGGTTTGGAAGCGTTTAGAGGGGTGTAGATGGGTCTGGAGGGGGTTGGAGGGTTGTTGAGTGGTTTGAAGGGGTTTGGAGGGGTTTACAAGGGTTTAGTGGTTTAGATGGGGTTTGAGGGGTTTAGAGGGGTTTACCGGGCTTCAGATGGGTTTAGAGTGGTTTAGAGGTGTTTAAACAGGGGGGGTACAGGGGTTTACAGGGGTGTACATGGGGTTTGCAGGGGTTTACAGGTGTTTATATGGGTGTACAGGGGTTTGGAGGGGCTTAGAGGGGTTTAGGGGGGTTTACAGGCGTTTACAGGTGTTTGGAGCGATTTGGAGCGATTTGGAGAGGGTTGGCGGGGTTTAGAGGGGTTTGGAGGGGTGTGGATGGGTTTGGAGGGATTTGGAGGGCCTCAGAGTGGGTTAGAGGTTTTAGACGTGTTTGGAAGGGTTTGGATGGGTGTAGAGGTGTTTAGGGGCGTTTAGAGGGGATGTAGAGGGGTTTACAGGGGTTTATAGGGGTCCACAGGGGTTTAGTGGGGGTTAGAGGTGTTTTGAGGGGTTTACAGGGGTTTACAGGGCTTTAAAGGAGTTTCGAGTGGTTTAGAGGGGATTTAGAGGAGTTTACAGGGGGTTTTACATGGGTTTACTGGGGGTTTATAGGTTTTCAGGGGTTTGGAGGGGTTTACAGGAGTTTCGAGGGATTTAGAGGGTTTTAGACGGCTTTAGATTTGTTTACAGGGGGGTTTACAGTGGTATACACGTGTTTAGGGAGATTTAGAGGGGTTTAGAGGGGTTTGGAGGGATTTAGAGGGGTTTGGAGGGGTTTGTATGTGTTTACAGGTGTTTTGACGATTTAGGCGGGTTTGGATGTGTTTAGAGAGGTCAGAGGGGTTTAGCGGAGTTTGAAGGGGGTAGAGGGGTTTGGAGGGTTTTAGAGGGGTTTACAGAGGGTTTACATGTGTTTAGGGAGCTTTAGAGAGGTTTACATGGGTTTCGCGGGGTTTAGAGGGTTTACGATGGTTTACAGGGTTTAGAGGGGTTTACATGGCGTTTGGTTGGTTTAGAGGGGTTAGAGGGGTTAGAGGGGATTACAGGTGTTTAGGGTGGTTTAGAGGTTACAGGGTTTTATGGTTGTTTAGAGGGGTTTACATGGGTTTTAAAGGGGTTTAGATGGGTTTAGAGGGATTTGGAGGGCTGTATAGGGATTTAAAGGGGGTTTGAGATATTTACAGGTGTTTACAGGTATTTCGTTAGGTTTAGAGGGATTTACAGGGGTTTCGATTGGTTTACAGTGGTTTAGGGGGGGGGTTCAATGGGTTTACGTGCATTAGAGGGATTTAGTAGGGTTTAGACGTGTTTATAGGGGTCTGGGGTGAAAAGGTGTTTATAGGGGTTTAGAGGAGTCTGGATGGGGGTTTGAGGTGTTTAGAGCGGTTTAGATGGGGTTAGAGAGGTTTAGAGGGGGTTAGAGGTGTTTAGAGGGGTTTGGAAGTGTTTAGATAGGTTTAGATGGTTTTTGTGTGGTTTGGAGGGGTTTAGAGAAGGCTTGGAGGGGTTTGGAGGGGGGGTTGGAGTGGTTTAGTGGGGTTTAGAGGTGTTTACAGGTGTTTGAAGGGGTTTAGAAGGGTTTCGTGGGGTTAAGAAGGGTTTAGAATGATTTAGATGAGTTTTTAGGGGTTTCGAGATGTTTACAGGGGTTTACAGGGGTTTAGGGAGGTCTACAGTGGTTAGAGTGGTTTACAGGGTGGTTAGATGGGTTTAGAGGGGTTTAGAAGGGTTTACAGGTGTTTAGAGTGGGTTAGAAGGGTTTAGAGGAGTTTACAATGGTTTAGAGAGGATTACAGGGGTTTAGGGTTGTTTAGAGGGGTTTACATGGGTTGGCAGTGGTTTAGATGTGTTTAGAGGGGTTTGAGAGCTTTATAGGGATTTAGATGGGGTTAGAGGTGTTTACAGGTGTTTAGTTTGGTTTAGAGGAGTACATGGGTTTAGAGGGGTTTAGAGGTGTTTACAGTGGTTTCGGAAGGATTTCAGGGGGTTTACAGGTGCATTAGAGGGGGTTAGAAGGGTGTAGAGGGGTTTAGATGGGGTTGGGCGGGTTTTGAAGGGTTTGGAGGTTTACAGGGGTTTACAGGGTAGAGAGGTCTACCGTGGTTAGAGGGGTTTACAGAGGGGTTAGGGGGGTTTAGAAGGGTTTACAGGGGGTTAGAGGGGTTTAGAGGGATTTACAGGTGTTTAGAGGGGTTTAGAGGTGTTTACCGGGGTTTAGAGGGTTCTGGAGGGTTTTAGAGGGGTTTAGATGGGGTTATATGGTTTTAGATGAGTTTAGAGGGGTTTACGGGGGGGTTTACAAGTGTTTATAGGTGTTTAGGGAGCTTTAGAGGGGTTTACAGGGTTTAGAGGGGTTTAGAGAGTTTTAGAGAGGTTTACAGGGTTTAGAGAGGTTTACATGGGGTTTACAGGGGGCTTAGATTGGTTTAGAGGGGGTTATAGGGCGTTAGAGGTGTTTAGAGGGGTTTACAAGGGGTTATAGGGGATTACAGGTGTTTAGGGGGGTTTACAGGTGTTTACAGGGGTTTACATGGGGGTTTAAAAGGGTTTAGAGGGGTTTAGAATGCTGTATAGCGATTTAGAGGGGGTTCGGTATTTACAGGTGTACAGGTATTTAGTTAGGTTTCGAGGGATTTACAGAGGGTTACAATGGGTTTACAGGGGTTAGAGGGGTTTAGAGGGTTGCATTAGAGGGGTTTAGTAGGGTTTGGAGGTGTTTATAGGGGGTCTGGACGGGTTTAAAGGGGTTTATATGTGTTTAGATGGGTTTAGATGGGTTGTGTGTGTTTTGGAGGGGTTTAGATAGGTTTAGAGGAGGCGGAGGGGTTTAGAGGGGGTTCGGAGGGGTTTAGAGGTGTTTAGAACAGTTCGAAGGGGTTTAGAAGGGTTTCGTGGTGTTTAGACGGGTTTAGAATGGTTTAGATGAGTTTCTAGGGGTTTCGAGATGTTTACATCGGTTTACAGGGGTTTAGGGAGGTCTACAGTGGTTAGAGTGGCTTACAGGGGGGTTAGATGGGTTTACAAGATACAAGATACAAGATACATTTATTCGTCACATGTGCCAGATGGCACAGTGAAATGAAATTCCCATACAGCCATACAATAAAAATAAGGGACACAACACACTATAGAGTTTGACATAAAACATCCCCACACAGCAGAATCAGAGTTTCCCACTGTGTGTGAAGGCACCAAAGTCTAGAGGGGTGTAGTAGGGTTTACAGGGGTTTAGATGGGTTTAGAGGGGTTTAGAGGAGTTTACAATGGTTTAGAGAGGATTACAGGTGTTTCGGGTTGTTTAGAGGGGTTTACATGGGTTTACAGTGGTTTAGATGGGTTTAGAGGGGTTTTGAGATCTTTATAGGGATTTAGTCGGGTTAGAGGTGTTTACAGGTGTTTAGTTTGGTTTAGAGGAGTTTACAGGGATTTAGACGGGGTTCGAGGTGTTTACAGAGGTTTATGGGGGATTTCAGGGGGTTTACATGTGCATTAGAGAGGTTTAGAAGGGTTTAGTGGGGTTTGGAGGTGTTTACATGGGTTTAGAGAGGTCTACCGTGGTTAGAGGGGTTTACAGGGGGTTTAGATGGGTTAGGGGGGTTTAGAAGGGTTTACAGGGTGTTAGAGGGGTGTAGAGCGGTTTACAGTGATTTAAGAAGGAACTGCAGATGCTGGAAAATCGAAGGTAGACAAAAGTGGATTAAAGTGGTTTATAGAGGTTTAGAGAGGTTTAGTGTGGTTTAGATGGGGGTTAGATGTGTTTAGAGGGGGCCTGGAGGGGGTTAGAGGAGGTTTGGTGGGGTTTAGAGGGGTTTAGAGGAGTTTGAAGGGGATTAGAGTGGTTTTGTGCGGTTTAGAGGGGGTTAGAATGATTTAGAGGGGTTTGGAGAAGTTTACAGGGGTTCCGAGGGGTTTGGGAGGTATACAGTGGTTAAAGGGATTTACAGGGGGGTTAGATGGGTTTAGAGGGGGTTTAGAACGTTTTACAGGGGTTTAGAGGTGTAGAGGGGTTGGCAGGGGGTTAAAGCGGTTTACATAGGTTTAGAGGCATTTAGAAGTGTTATGAGGGGTCAGAGCGGTTTAGAGGGGTTTACAGTGGTTTAAGAAGGAACTGCAGATGCTGGAAAATCGAAGGTAGACAATAGTGGATTAAAGTGGTTTAGAGAGGTTTACAGGTGGTTTATAGGGGTTTATAGGGGTTTACAGTGGTTTAGAGGGTTTCGGACGTTTTAGAGGGGTTTAGATGGGTTTAGAGGGGTTTACAGAGGCTTACAGGTATTTACAGGTGGTTAGGGAGCTTTAGATGGGGTTACAGGGGGTTTAGATGGGTTTAGAGGGCTTTAGAAATGTTTACATGGGTTTAGAGGTGTTTAGAGAGCTTTATAGGGATTTAGAGGGGGTTAGAGGTGTTTACAGATGTTTACACGTGTTTAGTTGGGATTAGAGGGGTTTACAGTGGTTTAGGGGGTTTTCAGGGGGTTTACAGGTGCATTAGAGGGGTTTAGACGAGTCTAGAGGGGTTTAGAGAGCTGTATAGTGATTTAGAAGGGGTTAGAGGTGTTTACAGGTTTAGATGGTTTTACAGGGGGTTTAGAAGGGTTTAGAGGGGTTGGGGGGCGTTTAGAGGGGTTTAGATGTGTCTGGATGGGGTTAGAGGGGTTTGGGGGAGTTTAGAGGGGTTTAGAGGTGGCTGGATGGGTTTTGAGAGGTTTAGAGCAGTTTAGATGTGGTTTGGAGGGGGTTGGAGGTTTTTAGAGGGGTTAGAGGTGTTTAGAAGTGTTTGGAGGGGTTTAGAGAGAGGGGTTTGGTGGGGGTTGGGTGGGTTTAGAGGGGTTTAGAAGGGTTTAAAGGGGTTTAGAGTGTTTGGATGGGATTAGTGGGGTTTAGAGGGATTGGGAGGGGATTGGGGGAGTTTGGAGGGGTTTAGAGGGGACTAGATTGGTTTGGAATGGTTTAGAGTGGTTCAGAGGGGTGTTTAGAAGGGTTTGGATGGGATTACAGGGGCTTAGAGGGGTTTACATGGGCTTACAGGGGTCTACATGGGTTTCCCAGTGTTTATACGGGTTTTGAGGGGTTTTGTGGGATTTCGAGGGGTTTACAGTGCATTTGAGGGGTTTAGAGTGGTATAGAGGAGTTTAGAGGCATTTAAAGTGTTTTAGAAGGGATTTAGAGGGGATTACAGGGGTTAGTGGGGTATACAGGCATTTACAGGGGTTTAAAGGTGTTTACATGGGCTTAGAGGGGTTTACAGGAGTTTACACGTGTTTAGAGAGTTTCGAGGGTGTTTACATGGGGGTTTAGAGGAGTTTACATGGGGTTTACATGGATTTAGATGGGTTTAGAGGGGTTTAGAGGGGGTCAGAGGTGTTTACAGGGGTTTAGAGGGGATTACAGGTGTGTATGGGAGTTTAGAGAGGTTTACAGGGGGTTGAGAGTTGTTTAGAGGGGTTTACATGGGGTTTACAGGGGGTTTAGAGGTGTTTAGAGAGGTTTAGAGAGGTTTATAGGTATTTAGTGGGGGTTAGAGGGGTTTACATGTTTACATGTGTTTAGAGGGGTTTGAGGGGGTTACAGTGGTTTAGGGGGGTTTACAGGAGGTTTACATGGGCATTATGAAGGGTTTAGAGGGGTTTAGTGGTGTCTGGACGGGATTAGAGGGGTTTGGAGGGGTTTAGAGGGGTTTAGAGTTGTCTGGGTTGGGTTGTGAGGGGTTTATAGAGGTTTAGATGGGTTAGAGGGGTTTGGAGGAGCTTAGACGGGGGTTTGGTGGGGTTTAGAGGGGTTTGGAGGGGTTTAGAAGCTTTAGAGGGGTTTGGAGGTGTTTGTATGTGTTTAGATGATTTTTGTGGTGTTTGGATAGGTTTAGAGGGGTTTAGAGGGGCTTAGAAGGGTTTACAGGTGTTTAGAGGGGTTTAGAAGAATTTAGGGGGGTTTAGAGGGGTTTGGATGGGTTTAGAGGGGTTTACAGGGGTTTACAGGGCTTTAGGTTTAGAGGGGGTGCAGGGGTTTGGAGGGGTTTTGTGGGGTTTGGAGGGGTTTAGATTGTTTTGGAGAGGTTTGGAGGGGTAGGGGCGTGTTTACAGGGGGGATTAAATGGTTTTAGATGGATTTGGAGGGGGTTGGATGGGTTTAGAGGGGTTTAGATGGGATTCGTGGGGGTTAGAGAGGTTTAGAGGGGTTTGGGTTTACAGGGGTTTAGAGGGGAGTGGAAGCGTTTAGAGGGGTGTAGATGGGTCTGGAGGGGGTTGGAGGGTTTTTGAGTGGTTTGGAGGGGTTTACAGGGGTTTAGTGGTTTAGATGGGGTTTGAGGGGTTTAGAGGGGTTTACTGGGCTTCAGATGGGTTTGGAGTGGTTTAGAGGTGTTTACAGGGCATTAAAGGAGTTTCGAGTGGTTTAGAGGGGGTTTAGAGGAGTTTATATGGGGTTTACAGGGGTTGACTGGGGTTTAGAGGTGTTTTCAGGGGTTTGGAAGGGTTTACAGCAGTTTCGAGATTTAGAGGGTTTTAGATTTGTTTACAGGGGGTTTACAGTGGTTTAAAAGTGTTTAGGGAGGGTTAGAGTGGTTTGCAGGGGTTTAGAGAGGTTAACAGGGGTTTAGAGGGGCTTACAAGTGGTTTACAGAGGGTTTAGATGGGTGTAGAGTGTGTTTACATGGGCTTAGATGGGTTTACAGGGGCTTACATGGGGTTAGAGGGGTTTAGACGGGTTTAGATATGTTTACATGGGGTGTAGCGTGGATTACAGGTGTTTAGCGGTGTTTAGATGGGTTTACAGAGGTTTAGAGGGGGTTAGAGGTGTTTTCAAGCGTGTATATGGGGATAGAGGAGTTTAGAGGGGCTTACAATGGTTTAGAAGTGTTTAGAGGTGTTTCCATAGGTTTTGAGGGGTTTAGAAGCGTTTAGAGGGGTTTAGAGGGGTCTGGAAGGGTTTGGAGGACTTTGGAGTGGAGTGGTTTGGGGGGGTTTACTGGGGTTTAAAGTGGTTTAGATTGGTTTTGAGGGGTTTGCAGGGGTTTACAGGGCTTCAGAGGGGTTGAGAGTGCTTTAGAGGTGTTTAGATTGGTTTTGAGGGGTTTGCAGGGCTTCAGAGGTGTTTAGATGGGTGTACAGGTGTGTAGATGCGTTACAGGTGTTTACAGGTGTTTAGAGCGGTTTACAGGGGGTTTCAGGTGTATGCATGGGGTTTGGGGGTGGTTTGGAGGTGTTTAGAGAGGTTTAGAGGGGGTTTGGAGCGGGTTGGAAAGGGTTTAAAGGGGTTGGGGTTTGGAGGGGTTTGTAGGAGTTTAGAGGGAATAAGAGGGTTGGATGTGTTTAGAGGGGTTTTGAGAGGTTTAGATGGGTTTTGATAGGTTTAGAGGGGTTTAGAGGGGTGTGGAGGGGTGTAGAGGTGCATTGATTGGTTTAGAGCTGTGTATAGGGGCTTGGGGTTGTTTCGAGCAGTTTATAGGGTTTTAGAGGGGTTTGCAGCGGTTACATGGGGTTACAGGTGTTTAGATAGGTTTTGAGTTGTTCACAGGGCTTTAGAGGGTTTTAGAGGATTTTAGAGAAGTGTACAGGGGTTTAGAGGGTTTTGCACGTGTTTAGAAGGGTTTACATGGGTTTTACATGGGTTTAGATGGGTTTAGAGGGAGTAAGAGGGCTTTATAAGGGTTTAGTGGGGTTTAGAATGGTTTAGAGTGGTTTAGAGGGTTTTGGAGGGGTTTAGAGGGCTTTAGAGTTTAGAGGGGTTTAAAGGTGTCGGGGGGGGGTTGAGGGGTTTAGAGCGCTTTAGATGGGGTTCGAGGGGTTTAGAGTGGGTTTAGAGGGATTTAGAGAGTTTGGAGGTGTTTGTAAGTGTTTTGGGGATTTAGAGGGGTTTAGGATGGTTTAGATGGGTTCAGAGGGGTTTAGAGGTGTTTACTGGGGTTTAGAGAGGTCTACAGTGGTTAGAGGGGTTTACAGGGGATTTGGATAGGTTTAGAGGGGTTTAGAAGGGTTTACATGAGTTTAGAGGGGTTTAGAGGTGCTACAGGGGGTTAGAGGGGTTTACATGGGTGTAGAGGTGTTTACAGGGGGTTTACATGTGTTTAGTGGTGTTTAGAGTGGGTTGGATGGGTTTACAGTGGTTTACAGTGGTTAAGAGGGGTTTGGAGGAGTTTACAGGGCTTTAGATGGGTTTAGAGTGGTTTAGAGGTGTTTAAACGGGGGGGGGGGTACAGGGGTGTACATGGGGTTTGCAGGGGTTTACAGGTGTTTATGGGTGTACATGGGTTTGGAGGGGCTTAGTGGGGTTTAGGGGGGGGGGGGGTTACATGCGTTTACAGGTGTTTGGAGCGATTTGGAGGGGGTTGGAGGGGTCTAGAGGGGTTTGGAGGGGTTTGGAGGGATTTGGAGGGGTTCAGAGTGGGTTAGAGGTTTTAGACGTGTTTGGAAGGGTTTGGAAGGGTTTAGAGGGATTTAGAGTGGTTTAGAGGGGTTTACAGGGGCGTATAGGGGTCCACAGGGGTTTAAACGGGGGTTAGAGGTGTTTTGAGGGGTTTAGAGGGGTTTACAGGGCAAAAAGGAGTTTACAGTGGTTTACAAGTGTTTAGGGAGGGTTAGAGTGGTTTGCAGGGGTTTAGAGGGGCTTACAAGTGGTTTACAGAGGGTTTAGATGGGTGTAGAGTGTATTTACATGGGCTTAGATGGGTTTAGAGTAGTTTGGAGGTGTTTAGAGGGGGTTGGAGGTGCTTGGAAGTGTTTGGTGAGGTTTGGATGGGATTATAGGGGTTTGGAGAGGTTTGGCGGGGTTTGGAGGGGTTTGGATGGAGTTGGAGGGGTTTGGAGGGGTCTGGGGCGGGGTTTAGAGAGGTGTGGAGGGGTTTAGAGGGATTTTGAGGGATTTAGAGGGTTTTAGAAGGGTTTGGAAGGGGTTGGATGGGTTTAGAGGGTTTGGATGGGATTAGTGGGATTTAGAGGGGTTTGGAAGAGTAGAGGGATTTAGAGGGGACTAGAGTGGTTCAGAGGGGGTTTAGAAGGGTTTAGAGGGGTTTATAGGGGTTTAGAGAGGTCTACAGTGGTTTAGGGGATTTGGAGGGCTTTATAGGGTTTTAGAGGGGTTTATAGGGTTTTAGAGGGGTTTATAGGGTGTGGATGGGGTTAGAGGGGTTTAGATGGTGTGGATGGGATTAGTGGGGTTTAGAGGGGTTTACTGGTGTTTAGAGGGGTTTAGACGTTTTTGGAGGACTTTAGATGGATTTACAGGAGTTTACAGGGGCTTAGAGGGGTTAAGAGGGTGTTACAGGGGTTTACAGGTGTTTAGAGGGGTTTTCATATGCTTAGTGGGGTTTAGAGGGGTTTAGATGTATTTACAGGAGTTTAGGAGTTTAGGGGGGGATCTACAGGTGTTTAGCGGGGTTTGGAGCGGTTTATAGGTGTTTACAGGTGTTGAGTGGGGTTTGGGTTGATAGGGGCTTTGAAGCGTTTAGAGGGGTTTAGCTTGGTCTGGAGGGGTTTAGACATGTTTAGAGGGATTAGAGGTGTTTAGAGGTGTTTAGAGGGATTTACAGGGGTTTAGAGAGGTTTAGAGCGGTTTAGAGAGGTTTACAGGGGTTGACGGGGGTTTAGAGTGGTTTAGAGGATGTTATAGGGGCTAGAGGAGCTTACAGGTGTTTAGTTGGGGTTGGAAGGTTTTAGAGGGGTTTACAGGGGATTTACAGGTGTTTCGAGAGTGTTGATGGGGTTTACAGAGCGGTTTGGAGGTGTTTACAGGGGGTTTAGATCCGGTCACAGGGGGGGATTAGAGGGGTTTAGTGTGGTTTAGAATTGTTTACAGGGGTTCAGAGCGGTTTAGAGGGCTTTAAAGGGGTTTAGAGATGTTTAGATAGGTTTACATGGGTTTACAGGGGGTTTAGAGGGGTTTAGATTGTGTCATGGGGGTTTAGAGAGGTTTGGATGGGTTTGGAGTGCATTAGATGGGTTCCGATGGGTTTAGAGGTGTCTGGAGGTATTTAAAGGGTTTTAGAAAGGTTTAGCGGGGTTTAGTGTGGTTTAGAGGGGGTTTAGCAGGGTTTACAGGGGTTAAATGGGTTTACAGGGGGTTTAGAGGTATTTACAGGGGGTTTCGAGGGGTTTACATGGGTTTAAAGGTGTTTAGAGTGGTATAGATGTATTTACAGAGGTTTACAGGGGTTTAGGGTTTAGAGAGGTTTACAGTGGTTTAGAGAGGTTTAGAGAGGTTTACAGGGGTTTAGAGGGGTTTGAGGGATTTTAGAAGGGTTTAGGTGGGTTTAAAGGGTTTTACAGGGGTTTGCATGTGTTTACTGGTGTTTAGAGAGTTTTAGAGTTGTTTACAGTGGTTTCGAGAGGGTTTACATGGGTTTAGAGTGGTTTAGATGCGTTTACAGTGGTTTACAGGGGTTGATGGTTTAGAGGTGTGTATAGGGGTTTGGATGGGGTTTAGAGGGGTTTGAATGTCTTTAGAGGGGTTTAGAGGTGTTTGGAATGGCTCGGAAATGTTTAGAGGGGCTTAGAGAGGTTTGGATGGGTTTGGAGTGGGTTCGACGGGTTTCGATGTGTCTGGAGGTGTTTAAAGTGTTTAGAATGGATTAGTGGGTTTATTGGGGTTTAGAGGGGGTTCCAGGGGTTTAGAGGTGTGTGCAGCGGTTTGCTGGTGGTTTAGAGAGGTCTGGAATGATTTACAGGGGTTTAGAGGTGTTTAGAGGGGGGTTGAGGGGTTTAACAGGGGTTTACAGTGCTTTAAAGGTACACAAAATTACTGGGGAAACTCAGCGGGTGCCGCAGCATCTACGGAGCGAAGGAAATAGGCGACGTTTCGGGCCGAAACCCTTCTTCAGACTGATGGGGGGTGGGGAAAGAAAGAAAGAAAAGGGGAGGAGGAGGAGGAGCCCGAGGGCGGGCGGATGGGAGGGTGGGAGGAGACAGCTAGAGGGTTAAGGAAGGGGAGGAGACAGCAAGGGCTAGCCAAATTGGGAGAATTCAATGTTAATGCCATAAGGACGCAAGGTCCCCAGACGGAATATGAGGTGCTGTTCCTCCAATTTCCGCTGTTGCTCACTCTGGCAATGGAGGAGACCCAGGACAGAGAGGTCGGATTGGGAATGGGAGGGGGAGTTGAAGTGCTGAGCCACCGGGAGGTCAGGTAGGTTATTGCGGACTGAGCGGAGGTGTTCGGCGAAACGATCGCCCAACCTACGCTTGGTCTCACCGATGTAAATCAGCTGACATCTAGAGCAGCGGATGCAGTAGATGAGGTTGGAGGAGATACAGGTGAACCTTTGTCGCACCTGGAACGACTGCTTGGGACCTTGAATGGAGTCGAGGGGGGAGGTGAAGGGACAGGTGTTGCATTTCTTGCGGTTGCAACGGAAAGTGCCCGGGGAGGGGGGGGTGCGGGAGGGAAGGGAAGAATTGACGAGGGAGTTGCGGAGGGAGCGGTCTTTGCGGAAGGCAGACTTGGGGGGAGATGGGAAGATGTGGCGAGTGGTGGGGTCACGTTGGAGGTGGCGGAAATGGCGGAGGATTATGTGTTGTATTTGCCGGCTGGTGGGGTGAAAGGTGAGGACCAGAGGGACTCTGCCCTTGTTGCGTGTGCGGGGATGGGGAGAGAGAGCAGTGTTACGGGGTATGGATGAGACCCTGGTGTGAGCCTCATCTATGGTGGCGGAGGGGAATCCCCGTTCCCTGAAGAACGAGGACATTTCCGATGCCCTGGTATGAAATGTCTCATCCTGGGAACAGATGCTGCGTAGGCGGAGGAATTGGGAGTAGGGGATGGAGTCTTTACAGGGGGCAGGGTGGGAAGACGTGTAGTCCAGATAGCCATGTGAGTCAGTGGGTTTGTAATGTATGTCGGTCAGGAGTCTGTCCCCTGCGATGGAGATGGTGAGGTCAAGGAATGGTAGGGAAGTGTCGGAAATCGTCCAGGTGTATTGGAGTGCCGGATGGAAGTTGGTGGTGAAGTGGATGAAGTCAGTCAGTTGTGTGTGGGTGCAGGAGGTGGCACCAAAGCAGTCGTCAATGTAACGGAGGTAGAGGTCGGGGATGGGGCCCTGGTACGCCTCGAACAAGGATTGTTCAACGTACCCGACAAAGAGGCAGGCGTAGCTGGGGCCCATGCGTGTGCCCATAGCTACGCCTTGTGTTTGGAGGAAATGGGAGGAGTCAAATGTAAAGTTGTTGAGGGTGAGGACCAACTCCGCTAAGCGGAGGAGAGTGTCAGTGGCTGGGTATAGGTTGCTCCTCTGGTCAAGGAAGAACCAGAGGGCTCCGAGGCCATCCTGGTGGGGGATGGAGGTGTAGAGTGACCGGACATCCATGGTGAAGATGAGGGGGTGAGGGCCCAGAGAGTGGAATGCGTGGAGGCGGCGGAGAGTGTCTGAGGTGTCTAGAACATAGGTGGGGAGGGATTTGACCAAGGGGGATAGGATGGAGTCAAGGTATGTGGAGATGAGTTCGGTGGGGCACGAACACGCAGAGACAATGGGTCTGCCGGGAGAGGCGGGTTTGTGGATTTTGGGGAGAAGGTAAAAACGGGCCGTGCGGGGCTGGGGAACGATGAGGTTGGAGGCTTGGTCAGGTAGGGCGTGGGAATTGATGAAGTCGGTGATGGTGCTAGAAATGGTGGCCTGGTGCTCGTCAGTGGGGTCATGGTCCAAGGGTAAGTAGGAGGAGGTGTCCGAGAGTTGGCGCGTGGCCTCAGCTTTGTAGAGATCGGCGCGCCAGACTACCATGGCACTTCCCTTGTCGACTGGTTTGATGACCCAATCTGGGTTTTTGCGGAGTGATTCGATGGCAGTGCGTTCAGAGGGGGAAAGATTAGAGTGAGACAGGGGAGTGGAGAAGTTGAGGCGGTTGACGTCGCGGCGGCAGTTCTGAATGAAGAGTTCCAGAGCCGGGACTTTATGAGGGGGGTTCCACGAGGAGGGGGTGCGTTGGAGACGGGAAAAGGGGTCATCATTGGGGGGCGAGGACTCCTTCCCATGGAAGTGCGCTGTGAGGCGGAGACGACGGTAGAAGCGCTCCAAGTCATGGTGGGCGCGGAACTCATTGAGATGGGGACGGAGGGGGACAAAGGTGAGACCTCTGCTGAGGACAGACCGTTGGGTGGGGGAGAGGGGGAGGTCGGGGGGGATGGTGAACACCCGGCAGGGGTGGGAGTTGGGGCCAGAGGAAGGCAGGTGGGTAGACTGGGGACGGGGCGATGTGTGGGGGGGGGGGGGTTGTGGGTGATGGAGGAGTGGTGGGTGGTCAGGGGGTGGGGGGGAGAGAGGGCTGTAATGTGGGTGGGGAAGAGCGGGTGTGACATGGTTGGGGGGGGATGGGGGAGGGTCAGTGGAGCAGCCACTGAGGTTAGCACGGCTGGGCAGACGGGCGCTAGGACCCAGTGGAGTTAAGTCCAGAAGAGTGGGAGTAAGCAGCGTGGAGGCTGCAGGCCCAGTGCAGAGTCCAGGCTCCAGGTAAGGCGACGGCTGTGGGTTGCTGGAGGGGGTTGGAGTGGCGCGGGTCACCGGACCCGATGGTCGGAGTCCAGTGGCGCGGGTCAACGGACCCGATGGTCGGAGTCCAGTGGTGGTTGAGTCGGGGTCCGCGGGCGATGCGAGGGTCGTCCCGGTGGGCGGATGGTCGGCAGGTCGGCGGCGAGATGAATCGGGTGCGTAGCGGCGGCCATGTTGAGAGAGCCCCGGTTCGGCGGCGATGTCGGGTCGGGCGGCGATGGGGAGGGAGTCCAAGTTACCGTAGAGGCTGCGAGGCTGGGCGTCATCGGTCGGCAGGTGAGGGTCGTCGGCGGCATCGATGTGGAGGTCGGTGAAGGCGGCGTCCCGGTGAGTATGGAAGTCGCTCCTAGTGGCCAAGATGGCGTCGCGGGACTCGGGCAGGCGATGCGGGCCACAGTTGGGGCCCGGAGTCTGCGGGCGGTCGAGTCGCGGAGTGTAGGCGTCGCGAGCGGCCTGGAGTCGGGATAATTTAAGGTCCTTGGTGGAATTAAGGTAGGCCAGGAATTTTTTATTAAAGAGGTGGATCTTCCGGCGGATGAAATACAGCTGGGGTCCGTTGCAGGTCTGGGTTAGTGAGGCCTGAAGTACAGGGAGTGTCGAAGTGAGGTCCTGTTGGTGCCGGCGCATCGCGACCAGGGTGGATCTCAGTGCCCGGTTGGAGAATTGCTGTGTATGCCGGTGGATAGGCAGTCGGTACCGATGGTCCGGTTGGGGTCCGAACTGGGAGGTAGGGAACTGGAGCTGGAAGCCATGGGGTATGAGATGATGCCGCAGGCAGGCCCCGAGGAAGCAAATGTGGCTGTGGTATCGAGTCTGGGTAAGGGTATGGTCGTACAGTTGGAGGGCAGGGGGGATCACAGAAGGTGTGCAGTTAGAGAGGAGGTTGTGAAACTGTCTCCGGAGAGAGGAGGAGAACTTCTTCAAAGTAGGCATACCTTGAGGAGATATCGCAGTGGAGTAGACAAAGTGTTCAAAAGGGAACTGCAGATGCTGGAATATCGAAGGTACACAAAATTGCTGGGGAAACTCAGCGGGTGCCGCAGCATCTATGGAGCGAAGGAAATAGGCGACGTTTCGGGCCGAAACCCTTCTTCAAACTGATGGGGGGTGGGGAAAGAAAGAAAGAAAAGGGGAGGAGGAGGAGGAGCCCGAGGGCGGGCGGATGGGAGGGTGGGAGGAGACAGCTAGAGGGTTAAGGAAGGGGAGGAGACAGCAAGGGCTAGCCAAATTGGGAGAATTCAATGTTAATGCCATAAGGACGCAAGGTCCCCAGACGGAATATGAGGTGCTGTTCCTCCAATTTCCGCTGTTGCTCACTCTGGCAATGGAGGAGACCCAGGACAGAGAGGTCGGATTGGGAATGGGAGGGGGAGTTGAAGTGCTGAGCCACCGGGAGGTCAGGTAGGTTATTGCGGACTGAGCGGAGGTGTTCGGCGAAACGATCGCCCAACCTACGCTTGGTCTCACCGATGTAAATCAGCTGACATCTAGAGCAGCGGATGCAGTAGATGAGGTTGGAGGAGATACAGGTGAACCTTTGTCGCACCTGGAACGACTGCTTGGGACCTTGAATGGAGTCGAGGGGGGAGGTGAAGGGACAGGTGTTGCATTTCTTGCGGTTGCAACGGAAAGTGCCCGGGGAGGGGGTGGTGCGGGAGGGAAGGGAAGAATTGACGAGGGAGTTGCGGAGGGAGCGGTCTTTGCGGAAGGCAGACTTGGGGGGAGATGGGAAGATGTGGCGAGTGGTGGGGTCACGTTGGAGGTGGCGGAAATGGCGGAGGATTATGTGTTGTATTTGCCGGCTGGTGGGGTGAAAGGTGAGGACCAGAGGGACTCTGCCCTTGTTGCGTGTGCGGGGATGGGGAGAGAGAGCAGTGTTACGGGGTATGGATGAGACCCTGGTGTGAGCCTCATCTATGGTGGCGGAGGGGAATCCCCGTTCCCTGAAGAACGAGGACATTTCCGATGCCCTGGTATGAAATGTCTCATCCTGAGAACAGATGCGGCGTAGGCGGAGGAATTGGGAGTAGGGGATGGAGTCTTTACAGGGGGCAGGGTGGGAAGACGTGTAGTCCTTTACAGTGCTTTAGAGGGGTTTAGACTATTTTAGAGGTTTAGAGGGGTTCAGAGGTGTTTGGAAGGGTTTAGAGGGGTTTAGGGGAGTTTACAGGGGTTTAGAGAGATTTACCGGGATTTCGATGGGTTTAGAGGGTTTTAGAGTTTAGAGGGGCTTAGATGCGTTTACAGTGATGAACATGGTGTTTAGAGGGGTCTGGATTGATTTAGAGGAGTTTACAGGGGTTTAGAGAGGTTTGGAGATGTTCACAGGGGGTTTAGAGTGGTTTAGAGGGGTTTCGGGTCGTATACTGTTGTTTAGTGGAGTTTACAGGGGTTTAGTGGGGTTTACAGGGGTTTAAAGGGGATTAGATGGGGTTTGGAGGTATTTTCAGGGGCTCGGGGGGGATTACTGGTGTTTGGAGGGGTTTAGAGGGGGTTTGCATGGGGTTAGAGGTGTTTGTGGGGGGTTTAGAGTGGTTTGGAGGTGTTTGTAGGTGGGGTTAGATGGGTTTGGAGAGGTTTGGAGGTTTTTAAAGGGTTTTAGAAAGGTTTAGCGTGGTTTAGTGAGGTTTAGAGGGGTTTAGCGGTGTTTTGAGGGGTTTGGAGGTGTTTACATCGGTTTACAGGGATTTAGAGGGGTTTAGGGGAGGTTTAGAGGGGTTTACAAGGGTTGAGAAGGGTTTACAAGGGTTCACAGTGGTTTAGAGGGGTTTACATGAGTTTACAGGGATTTAGAAGGTGTTATATGGGTTTAGAGAAGATAGGTGTTTAGATGGGTTGAGAGGGGTTCAGGCGGCTTTATGGGGATGCAGAGGGGGTTAAATGGGTTTACAGGTGTTTAGAGGGGATTACATGGGGGTTTAGAGGTGTTTGGATGTGTTTACAGCGGTTTAAAGGGGGTTTACAGAGGTTTACAGGGGATTAGATGGATTTACAGGGGTTCAGAGGGCTTTATATGGGTTTTGAGGGGGTTTAGAGGGGTTTAAAGGGGAATACAGGTGTTTCGAGGGGTTTAGCGGGGTTTACATAGGTTTAGAGGTGTTTAGAGTGGTTTACATGGGGTTTACAGGGGGTTTAGATGGGTTTAGAGGGATTTAGAAGGGGGTTAGAGGGGTTTACAGGTGTTTAGAGAGGTTTACAGCGGGGTTACAGGGGCTTTAGATGTGTTTAGACGGGTTTAGAAGGGTTTGCATGGGTTCGAAGGGGTTTAGATGGGTTAAGAAGGGATTAGAGATGTTTGGAGGTGTTAAATGGGTTTTAGAAAGGTTTTCGGGGGGTTTAGAATGGTGTAGATGGGTTTGGAGGTGTTTACAGTGAGTTTTACAAGGGTTTATGGAGGTCTACCGTCGTTCAACGGGTTTAGAGGGGGTTAGAGGTGTTTAGAATGGTTTACATGTATTTGCAAGGGTTTAGAGATGTTTACAGGGGTTTACAGATGTTTAGAGAGATTTAGAAGAGTTTAGAGGGGTCTGGAGGTGTTTGGAGGGTTTTGGAGGGATTTGAATAGGTTTACAGGGGTTTAGAGGGGATTACATGGGGTTTACAGCGGGGTTACAGGGGCTTTAGATGTGTTTAGACGGGTTTACAGGGGTTTAGAGGGGTCTGGAGGGGTTTTGATGGGGTTAGAGCGGTTCCGATGGGGGATAGAGGGGTTTGGAGGGGTTTAATAATAATGCATTTTATTTGCTGGCGCCTTTCTGGACACCCAAGGACACCTTACAGGACATAAAATCACAATACATTTATCAATATTAAAATCAAGTTGATTAAAAACAAAAACAAAAACAAAAAAATACACAAAACATTTTAAGTCATTAAAATCAGGATGAACATGGTGGAAGTTATGTCGGGTATGCTAATCTAAGCAGGCGTGTTTTGAGTTGTGATTTGAATTGATCGATAGTGTCCAGGTGACGGATGGGAGATGGGAGAGTGTTCCAGAGACGTGGGGCAGAGCAGCTGAAGGCTCTGGCACCCATGGTGCTGAGTCTAAATGTGGGGACAGTTAAAATTGCAGCTGAGGAGGAACGAAGTGACCGGGAAGGAGTGTATGGTAGCAGCAGGTCAGAGAGGTATTGGGGAGCAAGGTGGTGTAGGGCTTTGAAGGTCAGCAGTAAAATCAGGTCTAAAGTAAAATCAGGTCAGAAGGGTTTGAAGGTGTTTAGACAGGTTTGGAGGGGATTATAGGTATTTGGGTGTGTTTAATGGGTTTAGAGGTGTTTACATCGGTTTAGAGGGGTTGAGAGTAGTTTACATGTGTACATGGGTTTCGAGGGAATTGCAGTGGTTTGGAGAGGTTTACAGGGGTTTAGAGGGGTTTACGGAGGTTTATAGGGGTTTAGAGAGGTTTGAAGTGTTTTAGTGGGGTTTAGATGGGTGTAGCGAGGTTTACAGTGGGTTTAGAGGGGTTTACATGGGTTTAGAGTGGTTTACATGGGATTAGATGGGTTTACAGGGATGTTGAGGGGGTTAGAGGGGTTTAGAGGGGAATACAGGTGTTTTGAGGGGTTTAGCGGGGTTTACATAGGGTTAGAGGTGTTTAGAGTGGTTTACATGGGGTTTACAGGGGGTTTAGATGGGTTTAGAGGGCTTTATAGGTATTTAGAAGGGGGTTATAGGGGTTTACAGGCGTTTAGAGCGGTTCAGAGGGGTTTACAGGGGTCTGGACGGGTTTTGAGGGGGTTAGAACGGTTCCGATGGGGGATAGAGGGGTTTGGATGGGGTTTAGAGGTGTTTGAAGGTGTTTGGAGGGGTTTTGAGGGTTTGGAGGGGTTTATGTGTTTAGAGGGATTTAGATGGGTTTGGAGGGATTGGATGGGTTTAGAGGGGTTTGAAGGGGGTTCAGAGTGGTTTGGAGTGGTTTAGAGGGGTTTGGAGTGCTTTGGAGTTGTTTATAGGGTTTTAGAGAGGTGTGGATGGGTTTAGAGGGGATTATAGGTGTTTTGGGTGTGTTTAAAGGGTTTTAGAAAGGTTTAGCGGTGTTTCCTGGGGTTTAGAGGGGCTTAGATAGGTTTAGAGCGGTCTACAGTGGTTATAGGGTCTAACAGGTGGTTTAGAGGGATTTTAGAGAGGTTTAGAAGTGTTTACAGGGGTTTACAGATGTTGAGAGAGGTTTACATGGGTTTAGATATGTTTACAGGGGTTTACAGGTGTTTAGAGAGGTTCAGAGGGCTTTTGAGGGGTTTAGAGTGGTTTACATGAGTGTTCATGCGATTAGAGGGGTTTACAGTGGTTTAGAGGTGTTTACAGGAGGTTTGCATGGTTCAGAGGGGGTTACAGGGGTTTAGAGGTGTTTACAGGGGGTTTAGATGGGTTTACAGGGGTTTACAGGGATTTTTAGGGATTTACAGGGGTTTTCAGTGGTTTACAAAGATTTACAGGGGATTAGAGGGGTTTACATGGGGTTTACAGGGTTAGATATGTTTAGAGGGGTTTAGAGGACTTTATAGGGATTTAGAGGGGGTTCGAGGGGTTTACAGGGGTTTAGAGGGGATTACAGGGGTTAAATGCGTTTACAAGGGTTTACAGGGGTTTGCATGGTTAAGAGGAGTTTACAGTGGTTTCGAGAGGTTTACAGGTGTTTGGAGGGCTTTAAAAGTGGTTTAGAAGGGTTTACAGAGGTAGACAAAAGTGCTGGAGAAACTCAGCGGGTGCAGCAGCAACTATGGAGCGAAGGAAATAGGCAATGTTTCGGGCCGAAACCCTTCTTCAGGCGGGTTTAGAGAGGTTTACAGGGGTCTAAAGTGGGTTAGAGATGTTTAGAGGGGTTTAGAGGGTTATAAATGGGTTTAGATGGGTTTACAGGGGTTTACAGTTGTTTACACATGTTTAGAGAGGTGTAGAGGGGTTTACAGGAGATTAGAGGGTTTTAGAGGATTTTAGATAGGTTTCAGGGGTTTCGAGGGCTTTATAGGGGTTTACAGGGGCTTAGAGGTGTTGGGAGGGTGTTTACAGGGGATCACAGGGGCTTTAGAGTGGCTTAGAAGGGGTTCAATGGATTTAGGGGGGTCTGGACGGGTTTAGAGGGGTTTGAAGTGGTTTAGAGGGGTTTAGAATGGTTTAGAGAGGTATAGAGGAGGGGTAGAGGGTTGTGGAGGGGTATAGATGGGGTTAGAGTGGTTTGGAGGGGTTTGGAGGTGTTAATAATAATAATAATAATGAATTTTATTCAATGGGCGCCTTTCAGACATCTCAAGGACACCTTACATAGTGTAAAGGAGTGATCCCTGACACACTGTAACCTTTACTGGTAGTTTAATATAGCACATGGCACACACGTCCCAGCACTGACTGCATCCAGCCTTCAGGCATACTGGGACCTAGTGGGAGGAACAAAGGGAGGATACTACAGTTATACTAATATGATGGGGCGTGGTTAGTGGTGATGAGGTAACTACATTATAGGTTGCATGCATAACCCATCTACATCCTTCCCCTTACAATTTAAACAAGTTACAACAATGGCAGGTTTGTTATACAGAACCTGCAAAGCTAAGCATACACTCCGTAGCGAGCCGGAGGTTTTACAATCCGACCCGAGCGAGTGCGCACAGAACCTTCACCCTCCCCACCCGAAAGAAGAGGAGGAGGGACAGGAACAGAAACAGGAGGGGGAGAGAAGGTGGGTGGAGAACCCAGCTTGGAGGGGGAACGGAGAGGCACAGGTGAGCCAGGTGAAACAGAAGGGGTAGAATGAGCAGAAGTGGGAGAAAGAGAAGACCAGGGCATGTCAGGGGCAGGCTGCTGCAAAAGCGGCTGTCTTTGCGGATGCGGGGCAAGAGAGTTACAGTCCGGACAGGAATCCACCCTGGCCTGGATGTACTTAGCCATGGCCGGCCAGTAGTACTGTTCCTGGGCATGCGAGATAGTGGCATCTGCCCCGGGATGCCCCATGTGGGCGGCGTCAAAATACACGCCATGCAGCGAGGCAGGGACGACCACTTTGTGTCCTTTGATAATAATGCCGTCCCGGAGGACCAACTCATCGCGGACCAAAAAATAGGGGTGGACGCTGGCAGGCAACGAATTCCGTTTGGTGGGCCACCCGCGCTTGATGACAGCAGCAAGCTGCTGCAGGTCGGGGTCGTTTGCGGTATGTGCAACCAAGCACTGTAGTTGCTGAGAAGGGACGAAGTTAACGTTCAGTACCTGTAAGTCCGACTGCTCGAAGGGGTGCTGGTCGCAGGAGGCCCGGGGGGCCCGGGACAGTGCATCAGCCACATGCATCTCGGTGCCCCTCTTATATATGATTTTAAAGTCAAAGCGCTGTAGCTGCAGCATCATCCGCTGTAGCCTGGCTGGAGCACAGTGTATAGGCTTGTTCAGTATCGTTACCAGTGGCTGGTGATCCGTCTCAACGGTGAACCTGGTGCCAAATAGGAAGTCCTTAAACTTCGAACACGCGAAAACCACCGCCAGCAGCTCCTTCTCTATCTGTGCATAACGCTGCTCTGTGTCCGTCATGGTCCTGGAGGCATAGGAGATGGGCAGCAGCGAGTCACCAGCGTGGGGTTGCAGGCAGGCAGCACCCAGTCCAAAACGAGAGGCGTCGCAAGTGACCACGATTGGACGCAGTAGATCAAAGAACTTCAGGGTAGGTGTGTTGACCAGCCTCGTCTTTAGCAGATCAAACGCCTGCTGGTGGTGTGGATACCATGCCCAGGCAATGTCCTTTTTTGTGAGTTGTCTCAGGGGTGCGCTCAACTCGCTGAGGTCGGAGATAAACTTTCCCAGGTAGTTCACCATACCCAGGAAACGCTGTAGACTGACAACGTCTGTCGGGGCGGGCAGCTCTGAGATGGCGCTGGTCTTTTGCGGGTCCGGCTTCAACCCCTGGGCCGTGAAAATGTGGCCAACATATGTGACCTCAGGCACCCGGAACTTGCACTTTGACCGATTAAGCTTCAAATTTATCTGCCGAGCACGGTCCATAATCCATCGGAGGTTGCGGTCATTTTCGGCCACATCCCTCCCATAGACCAGAATGTCGTCTACAATGATCGCGCAGGGCAGACCTGCAAACAATTGTTCCATTGAACGCTGAAATACCTCGCTGGCGGAGTTGATGCCGAACGGCAACCGCAAAAACTTAAACCTGCCGAAGGGCGTGCTGAACGTGGTCAGGTCCGTGGAGCGTTTGTCCAGGGGTATCTGCCAAAACGAACTTCTTGCATCGAGGACGGAGAACACTGTGGCTTGTCCCACCTGGGCGGCAACATCTTCGACAGTCCTCATGGGGTAGTGGGGCCGTTTAATCGCCATATTCAAGTCCTTGGGGTTGATGCATACCCGTATCTCATTTTTTCCTTTCTTCAACGTGGCGACCATGGTGGAGACCCATTCGGTTGGATCGCTGACAGCCTCCAGCACTCCCATGTTGACCATGTTCAGCATGCTCTCCACCTTGCCCTTCATGGCGAACGACACTCTATGGGGTGGACGAATCACAGGCACCACAGATGGGTCAGTCACTATCTTGTACACCAACGGCAGCTTCCCCAACTTGTCGTCAAACAGGTCTGGGTACTCGGATAGTGGATCCATCACAGCTTGCACCTCGTGGACCGTACGGTCAAAAGACACCAGACCAAGATCCTGGCAGGCCTGGTTGCTCAGCAACGTCAAACAGTCACAGTCCAGAATAAAGAAAGACAGGTCCTGGGAAGATTTCTGCAGCACGCAGTGGAAGGTCGCCCTCCCCACAGGTGTTAGTTCCTCTCCCCCATAGGCACGCAAAACAGAGCGATCTGCAATCAGCAGCTCATTATTCCTTATCAGGTGGAACAGCTTTGTTGACATTACGTTCACTTTCGCCCCCGTGTCCAGCTTAGCAGAGAAGGACTTATTGTTTACAGTTATGTTCACAGAAGGATCGGGGAGGCGAGATCGGCTGTGGAGGAGAGTGTAAACACTTACATCTCCCGTGGAATAGCTGTTCTCAGAGCCGGGGGCAGCGTCAACAGAGGACTGAGAATCCATCTCGCTATCAACTTGCAGAAGGTTGTTTAGGAGTTGTCTGGGAGCTGAGGGCACTTTCCCATGGGACCGGCAGGCAGCTGCAAAATGGTTCATTCTCCCGCAGAAATTGCAGGTCTTCCCGAGGGCTGGGCACTGTGACTCCGTGGAGTGCACGTAATTGCAGTTTGGACACTTTTGAGATCGCGGGACCCGGGATGTACGAACGGGCCGCGGTGGAGGGCGAAAGTTGTCCTTCATACGTCGTTGTCCAGCAACACCAGTTAGATTTATGGCTCGGCTGTCAGACCCCCGCTGCCCATGCGGAGGGGTGACCACTTCGGCAATGCGGCACGCATGCATTGCCTGAGTCAGGGTTAGGTCAGGCCGTTGCAGCAGGTCGGCACGTAGCTTTTGATCAATCATGCCAGTGACGAGAATGTCCCTGGTGAGCTGGTCGCGCATGGTTTCAAATCGGCACCGCTGGGCAAGGTGCCGCAGGTCAGCGATGAAGCACTCAACAGGTTCATCCGGCTGTTGCTTGCGTGAGAAGAACCTGGCCCGCTCCAGTATACGGTTGGAGGGCAGGTCACATATCTCCGCGAACTTGCGCAAAAGACATACCGGGTCGTCGGCCGATTCAGCTGGCTCGACCGGCTGGTCATTGTCATCCAGGACTGCTGGTTCGTAGACAAATGCTTGAGCTCTCTTCATTGCGTCGGGACCGGCCAGGTTGAGCAGGAGTGATGCTTTGACCGCGGCTGGGTCGTTCCGGTGCGCAATATTGACGTAGTGAGTGTAGTCCATCACAAAAGTCGAACATCGCTCCGCAATGTCAGCGTCGAAGACAAGGGGAGATGGCTTTCGGCATGAGGATGCCATGTCAAGGGAAACCCAACACTGGGCACTAACGGGGACAAAATAAATAAAAACCGATAAACGGGAAACGCGAGTTTTAAATTTCTGACGCCATGTAAAGGAGTGATCCCTGACACACTGTAACCTTTACTGGTAGTTTAATATAGCACATGGCACACACGTCCCAGCACTGACTGCATCCAGCCTTCAGGCGTACTGGGACCTAGTGGGAGGAACAAAGGGAGGATACTACAGTTATACTAATATGATGGGGCGTGGTTAGTGGTGATGAGGTAACTACATTATAGGTTGCATGCATAACCCATCTACACATAGTAATCGGAATAAAAACATATAATCGGAATAGAACAAGTAAAAAGGACATCATAGAGACACAAATTAAAAACAGAAATCAATCCAAAAACAGAAAATCAAAAACACAGTGTGAAGAGAGAGCAGCGGCAGCCAAAGCGTGCCAGCGCCCACTCTCTCTTCACGGCAGCCATCTTGGACACAGACCTACAGGACTACAATTAGACAAAAAAAAAAATCATCCCCCCACACAGGATAGATTAGATTACCTTTTATTGTCATTCAGACCGAAGTCTGAACGAAATTGAAGCAGTCATACATACAATACAATACAATAAAAAACAACAATAAACACATATTAACATCCACCACAGTGAGTCCACCCAACATCTCCTCACTGTGATGGAGGCAAAAGTCTTAGGTCTCCAGTCTCTTCCCTCCTCTTCTCCCTCTGCGCTGAGGCGATACCCCCCGGGCGATGTTACAACTGTCCCGCGGCTCAAACACCGCGGCCCGGGGTGGTCGAAGCTGCCGCCCACCAGTCCTGCTGACGCAGCCGCTGGCCCGCGGCCGAACCCCGGACTCAGGCCACCACCGCCAGAACACCGTCCCAGCCCCGAGCCGCTTCGCCCTCACGTGAGTGCCGTTACCGTCTCAGCCTCGCGACAGGCCGCCCCGACTGGGCGCCGCTCCTCCCTCGGGCTGGGCCACCCCGACTGGGCGCCGCTCCTCCCTCGGGCTGGGCCGCCCCGACTGGGCACCGCTCCTCCCTCGGGCTGGGCCGCCCCGACTGGGCGCCGCTCCTCCCTCGGGCTGGGCCGCCCCGACTGGGCGCCGCTCCTCCCTCGGGCTGGGCCGCCCCGACTGGGCGCCGCTCCTCCCTCGGGCTGGGCCGCCCCGACTGGGCACCGCTCCTCCCTCGGGCTGGGCCGCCCCGACTGGGCGCCGCTCCTCCCTCGGGCTGGGCCGCCCCGACTGGGCGCCGCTCCTCCCTCGGGCTGGGCCGCCCCGACTGGGCGCCGCTCCTCCCTCGGGCTGGGCCGCCCCCGACTGGGCACCGCTCCTCCCTCGGGCTGGGCCGCCCCGACTGGGCGCCGCTCCTCCCTCGGGCTGGGCCGCCCCGACTGGGCACCGCTCCTCCATCGGGCTGGGAACGCCGTACCTCCCCGAGCTTGGCCACTCCGACGGGAGCACCGTTCCTTCCTCGGGCCGGCCGTCCTCATGGGAGCGTCACAGCCCCTCACGGAAGCCCTGTTCCAGCCCCGAGCCGGGCCGCCCTCATTGCGAGTCCTGGCGGGCTCTGCCTCCTGAGCCTCGAGGTCGCCAGCTCCGCCATTAGGCCTCAGCGCAGACGGAGGCAGAGAAGGGGAATACGACAAAAAAGTCGCATTCCCCCGCAGGGAGAGACAGCAAGCCCCGTTTCAACCCCCCCCCCAAAACAGAAACTAAAAACCAAAACTAGACTAACCAAAACGAAAATAAACAACCCAAAAAAACACAAAACAAACAGGACTGCCGGAGAGCCGCTGCAGCCAGAGCCGCGCCGCCACTAGGGATAGCACTGTGGAGGAAGGCACAATGTCCAGTCCCCACCCCAAGTTTACCCCAAAGTCAGGCCAATTGAGGCCACCGCAATTGCCTCTACAGAGGCCCGATGTCCCTGGCCGTTCTCACCGGGTGGTCTTGCCCCGGCGTCGGGAGAGTCCTTTCGGCGGCTGGGCCACCTGGAACGGCCACTTCCTGGTTGGCGCCCGCGGCTGCCGAAGCCGACAAGGCCACGCCGGTTTGGAGCTCCCAGGCTCCCGATGATAAAGTCCGCGCCGCCTCTCCACACGCCGCCTCTCCGCACTGCCGCTTCTCCGCTCCGCAGACCCGCAGCCCGGAGATGTTGCTCTCGGCGGTCCAGCTCGCCAGAGCTCCAGCGCGTCGCTCCAGTGCGCGACCCAGGCAAGGCATCGCCCGCTCCGCTCCACTCCAGCGCTCCAACGCTGTGCCGCCGCCGAGGTCGAGGTGCTGGGCGGTCCCCGCCAGGAAACGGCGCTCCAAGCCCGCAGGTAGGCCACGAGGACGGGTCGACGGGCAGCCCGGAGAAAAGGCTGCCACACCGACCAGGTAGGGACCTAGAAATAAAGTTACACCTACTCCCCCACATTAAAAGACCATATCCCCTACAAACAAAAAAACAGGACTCACTAAAAACTATTAAAAAAACGAATTTAAAACGGACGGCTGCTGGCCAGCAGCCGTTCACCAAGATGGCTCCTCCTCCTCCTGAGGGGTTAGAGGGATTTAGAGGAGTTTATAGTGGTTTATATGGTTTATAGTTGTTTTGGGGGGTTTACTGGGCTTTATAGGGATTTAGAAGTGTTTAGAGGGGTTTAGAGGTGTTTATAGTGGTTTATATGAGTTAGAGAGGTTTAGAGTGGTTTGGAGGAGTTTGGAGAGGTTTGGAGGGGTTTAGAGTGGGTTAGAGTGGGTTAGATATGTTTGGAAGTGTTTGGAGGGGTTTACAGGGGTTTACAGGGATTTTGAGGGCTTTGCAGAAGTTTAGAGGCGGGGGTTAGAGGGGTTTACAGGAGTTGAGAGGAGTTTACAGGATTTTCGAGGGGTTTCCATGGGTTTAGAGTAGTTTAGATGCGTTTACAGGGGTTTACAGTGGTTTAGAGGGGCTTGGGATTGCAGTGGTTTGGAGAGGTTTACATGGGTTTAGAGTGGGTTAGAGGGGTTTACAGGGGTTTATAGGGGGTTTAGAGTGGGCTGGAGGGTTTTACAGGGGTTTGGAGGGGTTTACAGGTGTTTACAGGTGTTTATCAATGTTTAGAATGGTTTACAGTGGGTTTGAGGGGTTTTAGAGACGTTTACAGGGGTTTAGTGGGGTTTACAGGTGTTTACAGGGGTTAACACGGGTTTACAGGTGTTAAGAGGTGTTTAGATGGGTTTAGAGGGAATTGCAGTGGTTTGGAGAGGTTTACATGGGTTTAGAGGGGTTTACGGAGGTTTAGAGGGGTTTAGAGAGGTTTGAAGGGTTTTAGTGGGGATTAGATGGGTTTAGATGGGTTTAGCGAAGTTTAGAGGGGTTTACAGTGGGTTTAGAGGGGTTTACATGGGTTTAAAGGGGTTTACAGAGGTTTACAAGGGATTGGATGGGTTTACAGGGGTTCAGAGGGCTTTATAGGGATTTTGAGGGGTTTCGAGGGGAATAAGGTGTGTCGAGGGGTTTAGCGGGGTTTACATAGGTTTAGAGGTGTTTAGAGTGGTTCACATATGGTTTACAGGGGGGTTTAGAGGGCTTTATTGGGATTTAGAAGGAGGTTATAGGGGTTTACAGGGGCTTTAGATGTGTTTAGACGGGTTTAGAGGGGTCTGGACGGGTTTTGAGGGGGTTAGAGCGGTTCCGATGGGGAAATAGAGGGGTGTAGAGGTGGTTGGAGGATATTAGAGGTGTTTGAAGGTGTTTGGAGGGGTTTAGAGGGGTTTGGAGGGGTTTTGAGGTTTTAGAGTGGTTTGGAGGGGTTTTATGTGTTTAGAGGGATTTAGATAGGCTTGGATTTGGATGGGTTTAGATGGGTTTAGAGGAGTTTGAAGGGGGTTCAGAGTGGTTTGGAGGGGTTTAGAGGGGTTTGGAGTTGTTTATAAGGTTTTAGAGAGGTTTGGATGGGTTTGTAGGGGTTTAGACGGGTTTAGAGGGGATTATAGGTGTGTGGGTGTGTTTAATGGGGTTTAGAAAGGTTTAGCGGTGTTTCCTAAGGTTTAGAGGGGCTTAGATAGGTTTAGAGGGGTCTACAGTGGTTATAGGGTTTAACAGGTGGTTTAGAGGGTTTTAGAGAGGTTTAGAAGGGCTTACAGGGGTTTACAGATGTTGAGAGAGGTTTACATGGGTTTAGATATGTTTACAGGGTGTTACAGGTGTTTAGAGTGGTTCAGAGGGCTGTTGATGGGTTTAGAGTGGTTTACATGGGTGTACATGGGATTAGAGGGGTTTACATTGGTTTAGAGGTGTTTACATGAGGTTTACATGGTTTAGAGGGGGTTACAGGGGTTTAGAGGTGTTTAGAGGTGTTTACAAGGGTTTAGATGCGTTTAGTGGGGTTTACAGGGATTTTTGAGGGATTTACAGGGGTTTACATGGGTTTACAGGGATTTACAGAGGTTTAGAGGGGTTTACATGGGGTTAACATGTGTTAGATGTGTTTAGAGGGGTTTATAGGGATTTAGAGGGGTTTACAGGGGTTTACAGGGTTAAGAGGAATTTACAGTGGTTTAGAGAGGTTTACAGGTGTTTAATATATTTTTTTATTAAAGGTAATCAATTACAATGCTTCAAACAACTTTATATCAAATTAATTCAATTTGCATTAAGTAAAACACTAGTAATACTTATCTACTATTTTTTTTAGAAATAATGATAGAGAAAGAATAGAACAGTTATAAATCATTAAGAGAGTGATTAAATAATAATTTGATTATATATAAGAAAGAAAAGAGAAACGAAAATAAATAAATAAATAAATAAATAAAAAATAAAAAAAAATTAAAAAAATTGAGAAACCACAATATGTATTATTAATAACACTACTACAAGTGATAGTATCAATAAAGACATATATGTTAATTCCAATATAAAAATGAATTATTCTCACCAAATCCCGCAGGGTGCACGCCGAGCTGTGTTGCCAAGAACAGCTACTTCTCTAAATACTGTATATATGGAGACCATATCTGTTCAAAAGAATTATACTTGTCCAATAGGACAAATCTAATTCTTTCCAGATGTAACGTCTCCATCATCTCTGTTGCCCACATTTTGGTTGTGGGGGATAATGTTCCCTTCCAAAATTTCAATATGATTTTTTTCCCAATTATCAAACAGTAATCAAAGAAATTTCTTTGATTTACTGTAAGTGATAGATGTAAATCCGGAATTCCAAATATTATTAGCTTTGGGTTAGGGTCCAATTTAACTTTGATGACTTCAGAAATAACTTTAAAAATTTCTGTCCAGTAATAATTCAATTTAGGACATGTAACGAAACTATGTATTAAATTTGCCTCTGCTTTCTTGCACTTATCACAAATAGCGGAGAGATTCGGAAAAATACTATTTAATTTAGTTTTCGAATAATGTAACCTATATAATACTTTAAATTGTATCAGTATATGTCTGGCGTTTAATGAACACCGGTGTATTCGTTGTAGACTTTCTTCCCAGTTTTCTTTTGTTATAGCCAATCCCATTTCATTTTCCCATGCTTGACGATATATTTCCGTTATTGGATTCTCCTTATCCAAAATGATGTTATATATATAGGCTATTAATTTTTCTGTATTTGGATATAAATTAAACAGTTCGTCTAACAATCCTGCTTCTTTATTTTTATAATCTTGTGTATTGGATTTAATATAATCTCTAATTTGTAAATACCTAAACAAATGTTGTGGAGACAATCCATAAATATCTTGTAACTCCTGGAATAAAAGAAATTTTCCTTTTCTATAAAGGTGTTCTATCCTTGTAATTCCTAAATCATCCCATTGTTTAAACCCCCCATCTAATATAGCAGGTTTAAACGATGGATTATTCATAATTGGTAATCTAAATGAGAGATTATCCAAATGTAGAGTCTTAACTATTTGTTTCCAAATACGTCTATTATTATATATTATTAGGTTGTCTTTATAATTTTTTTTTTGTACTTCCGTTGGTGCAAAAATTATCGAACCTACATTGAAAGGTAGACAGTCTTCCTTTTCTATATTTAACCATGTCGGTTCATGATCCATATTTACCCACCAGAAATTCATATTCTTAATCTGAACAGCCCAAAAATAATATAAAAAGTTTGGAAGTGCTAATCCTCCATTTATCTTAGCTTTGCATAGATGTTTTTTATTTATTCTGTGATTTTTATAATCCCAAATAAAACTATTGACAATATTATCAATTTTTTTTAAAAAAGTTTTCGGAAGAAAAAAAGGAATAGCCTGAAACAAATATAACAACTGTGGTAGAAATACCATCTTTATGGCACTTATTCTACCAATCATGGATATAGGAAGTGTTTTCCAATATAAAATATTTTTTCTAAGTTTATCTAATAGTTGAGGATAGTTGGATTTTATTAATGAGTTATGAGTTTTAGTTACGTTAATCCCTAAATATTTAAGTTTGTCTGTAACTACTTTTAATGGGTATTGTTGTAATGTATTTAGATTTATTCCTGTTATTGGCATAATCTCGCTTTTATCCCAATTAATCCTATACCCAGAAAATGCACCAAACTTAGTTATAATGTTTAGCAGGTTGGGAATACTAATTTCCGGTTTTGTAATATAAATCAAAACATCATCTGCATATAAAGAAATTTTATTAATTGTTGTATCAGTATTATAGCCATATATTTCAGGTTCAGATCTAATTTTTTCCGCCAATGGTTCTATCACCAATGCGAACAATAAGGGTGATAACGGACATCCCTGTCTGCATCCCCTAGAGAGTTTGAATTTGGCTGATAAAATTTGGTTAGTCAAAATCTTGCCATAGGATTCGAGTATAAAATTCTTACCCATTTACAAAATCTATCCCCCAATTGAAACTTTTCCATTATATTAAATAAATACATCCATTCCACCTGATCAAACGCTTTTTCTGCATCTAGTGATATAACCGCTAGTTCCGTATCTCGTATTCTTTTTGAATATATAATATTAAACAAACGTCTGAGATTATGGGATGAGTAACGTTTTGGGATAAAACCTGTTTGATCATAATGTATTAATTTAGAGATCACTAAACTTAATCTCCTAGATAAGACCTTAGTTAATATTTTTTGGTCTGTATTTAAAAGGGCAATCGCTCTATATGATCCAGGATCTTCCAAATCCTTATCTACTTTAGGGATGAGTGTAATTGTGGATTCATTTAGAGATTCTGGTAATTTTCCTTGGTCATATGCATATCTATACATTATTTGTAATCTTGGAGAAATCAGATCTTGAAATTTTTTATAAAATTCTGCACTCAGGCCATCTGGGCCCGCTGCTTTTCCGTTCTTTAGCGAACTAATTGATTCTATAATGTCTTTTACTGTTATTTCAGCATTTAACAATTCTTTACCTTCCTGATCTAAGCTATTGATTTGACATTCTTGTAAAAATATTTCCATACTATCTGTTTGTCCTGTTAGTTTTGACGAATAAAGATTTTTATAATATTGCAAAAATCTATCATTAATATCTTTTGGAGTAATTAATATATTTCCATACTCAGATCTAATTCCGTGTATCATCTTCTCATCTTCTACTTTTCTAAGCTGTTGTGCTAGTAATTTTTGTGGCTTATCTCCAAATTCAAAATACACTTGCTTAGTTTGTTGAAAAAGTTTAATCACTTGATTAGAATATATTTTATTTAATCTATATTTTACTGATGCAATTTTATTACTTAACTCTTTGGAAGGCTGTTTTATATTTTCATTATCTAGACGTTTTATCTCATTTTCTAAATTTTGTTCTATTTTTCGATTTTCTTTATTGAGATGTGCTTGTGCGGATATTATTGCGCCACGCATGAATGCCTTAAATGTGTCCCAAAATAGTGATGGAGAAGTTTCAGGATTATCATTAGTTTCAAAAAATAATTTAATCTGATCCATCACATATTTACAACAGTCATTGTCCTTTAATATCTGAGGGTTAAATCTCCAGGTAGTAGTTTTATTAGATATATCTTTTAATTTTATCTTAAATGTTAATGGCGCATGATCCGAGATGATAATATTATGATATTTTGCGTCATACGTAAAAGGAAGTAATTTAGAATCTATTAAAAAATAATCTATCCTCGAATAGGTTCCATGTACGGGCGAGAAAAAAGAATATTCTCGTCCGGATGGATTATCTAACCTCCAGATGTCTTTAATATTAGATGTATTGATAAAAGCATTTATGAATTTACTTGATTTCGAGGCAGCTTTCCTTTTTGCAGATGATCTATCTAGATAGTTATCTAAAGTACAATTTAAATCACCTCCAATTATTAAATTGTGTTGAGTGGATATAGGAATATTATTAAATATTTTCTTAAAAAATAGTGGATTATCAAAATTAGGGGCATATATATTCATTAAAATTACCTTTTTTGAATATAATTCCCCTGTAATTATTACATATCTGCCTTCTTTATCCTCTATAATAGAACTTTGTATGAAAGGTATACCTTTGCGAATAATTATTGCAACTCCTCTAGATTTATGAATAAATGTAGAATGATACACCTTAGAAATCCATTTAGCTGTTAATCTATGTTGAGCATCTTTTTTAAGATGAGTCTCTTGAAGGAAAATGACATCTGTCTTCAATCTGTTCAACTGAGCTAACACCTTTCCCCTTTTAATTGGTTCATTAATTCCTTTTACATTCCAACTGCAGAAGGTTACTCCATCACCCCCAGTCTTCACCTTTATATCATGCATTTTACTATTAGGGTGGCTTTTTTTGGAGTAGCCTTCTTGACTCCCCCAGCTCCCCGTTGCACCCGGACATCAATCCAATGAGAATTTCTATCCACCTTAATCCGCATCTATGTCTTCTTAAACTAAATACACAATATCCTTCACATCTACATTCAAATAATATATAATATAAGATCAATAAAAAACAAAAACAATAAGAAATATCAATAATAAAAAAAAAGTAAAGGGTGTTAATAGGGTGCTCAGAAAAAAAAGAAACTACACTTGTATAGTGTGTAGTATGTGAAGGTGAAAGCCACACTAACGTGGCCATTAATCTAAAGACTTCCGTTTTTTTAATTTAAAAAAAAGATGTTAATTATACCAGCTCCTATCTCAAATGCTATATATATTGGGGTGGGGTACTAACTTTATATACTTAGTACTTAGTAATTATTTCTATTATTCATATTACTATTTGCTAATTACTAATATCAATTGTATTTAATACTATAATATGTAATACTATTATCATGGAATAATTAAATATTTTCTAATAATTAATACAGAACTACAACTAAATGTCCATTATTCCACTTCCTTCTAAGTGAGTATTTCATAACCACAGGTCGATGATAAAAGTTCAGTCCTCTCCTTCTCCCTCGGGTTCTTCCTCCGCGTCTTCTCTCTCTTCATCTTCTGGCTTCTGCTGTATGCCTCGGGCGAATTTCAATGCTTCAGTATACTTAACGAAACGATATTCCTTGTCATCATAAGTTACTCTCAGTGTTGCTGGGTACATCAAGCCATATCTCAGATCCTTAGTATTCTGTAAATTCCTCAGGATACCTTTTGTTTCTTTAAATAGTGATCTTTTCTTGGCCACTTCTGCTGGGTAGTCTCTAAAAATACTGATGTTGTCTCCCTCGTATTTCAGGTTTCTCTTTTTTATTATTATCTTCATCATTTCTTCGAAGACATGGTCAAAGGCCACTTTTACAATCATTTGTCTGGGCGATGAACCTATCCCAGGGGCCCGTCTTAGAGCCCTATGTGCACGGCTCAACAGGGGTTCATGATCCAAATTCAGAATATCCATTAAAAGTTTTGCAACAAATTTTCGAGGATCTTGACTCCCCTCACGACCTTCGCTCAGACCAACTATACGCAAATCTTTACGGCGTTGGCGTCCCTCCAGATCAATACATTTCTCGTTTGTTTTACGTAATAATTCTAAGAGGCGTTTGTTCTCGGCACGGAGTTTTTCGGTCTCCTTAGTATTCACTTCTGCAATCTTAGTTAGCTCTTTAATTGCTTCGCCTTGTTGGTCTAGCGAAATTATAGTAGGATCTATCTTGTCATCCAGCTTTCTTTCCATCCCAGCAGCTATATCCTTTACCTCCTCAATTTGAGTTTGTAACTCGGCATTAGCCTTTTCCTTCCACTCATCCATCATACTTTTTACCGTCGTTATAACTTGTTTTATTAAGTCTTCTTTATTTTTCTCGTGAGACACCAGCATATCCGCTTTTAAACTTTTTATCTCCTCCATATACTCCTTCCTCTGCTTCTTTATCTCCTCCATATACTCCTTCCTCTGCTTCTTTATCTCACCTAGAATGGTAGTCTTGAGTTCCTCCATTTCAGCTTTCCTCTGTGAGACATCTTCTTGAGAAGCAGAAGCAGCACCCGAGCTGAGGCCAGTTTCCCTTCTCGTAGATTTTTTTCCAGTGGTGGGGGGAGGGGAGCGCTGGGTCATAATTTCTTCTTAAAATCGCGCGCCTGATGACGTCACGCACCTTTTAAACGCTGCCGGAGCCGTCTGCAATCGATCTCCTGTGGTAAGTGCGTTTGTTTGACCCTTTTACCCCCGTTTTAAATTCAGTTTTTTGCGGAGCTGTAATGGCGCGATTCCACTCACATCGTGGCGCCAACCGGAAGTCGGTTTACAGGTGTTTAGAGGGCTTTAAAAGCGTTTACAGGGTTTTAGATGGGTTTACAGTGGTTTAGAGGAGTTTACAGTGTTTTACAGAGGTAGACAAAAGTGCTGGAGAAACTCAGCGGGTGCAGCAGTAACTATGGAGCGAAGGAAATAGGCAACGTTTCGGGCCGAAACCCTTCTTCAGGCGGGTTTAGAGAGGTTTACAGGGGTCTAAAGGGGGTTAGAGATATTTAGAGGGGTTTAGAGGGTTATAGATGGGTTTAGATGGGTTTTGATGGGCTTAGAGGGGTTTACAGGGGTTTACAGTTTTCACATGTTTAGAGAGGTGTGGAGGGGTTTACAGGGGATTAGAGGGGTTTAGAGGATTTTAGATAGGTTTCAGGGGTTTCGAGGGCTTTATATGGGGTTTAGAGGGGATTGGGGTGGTTTACAGGGGCTTAGAGGTGTTGGGAGGGTGTTTACAGGGGTTCACAGGGGCTTTAGAGTGGTTTAGAAGGGGCTCAATGGATTTAGAGGGATCTGGACAGGTTTAGAGGGGTTTGAAGTGGTTTAGTGGTTTAGAGGGGTTTAGAGAGGTATAGAGGGGAGAGGATTTTGGAGGGGTATAGATGGGTTTGATGGGGTATAGAGTGGTTTGGAGGGGTTTAGAGCGGTTTAGTGAAGTTTGGAGGGGGTTAGAGGGATTTAGAGGAGTTTATAGTGGTTTCTGGGCTTCATAGTTGTTTTGGGGGGTTTACTGGGCTTTATAGGGATTTAGAAGTGTTTAGAGGCGTTTAGAGGGGTTTAGAGATGTTTAGAGAGGTTTAGAAGGATTTAGAGGTGTTTACAGGGGTTTACAGAGTTAGAGAGTGGTTTGGAGGGGTTTGAAGGTGTTTGGAGGGGTTTAGAGCGGGTTAGATAGGTTTGGAGGGGTTTGGAGGGGTTTACATGGATTTAGAGGGCTTTGCAGGGGTTTAGAGGCATTTACAGGGGGTTTTGAGAGATTTAGAGAGGATTACAGGCGTTTACAGGGGATTAGAGGGGATTAGAGGGATTTACATGGGTTTTAGAGGGATTTTGAGGGTTTAAAGGGGGTTTGGGGGGTTGTCGGGTTCGGAGGGGTTTACAGGGGTTTACAAGGATTTACAGATGTTTAGTGAGTTCTGGAGGGGTTTAGAAGGGTTTGGTGGGGTATACAGGGGTTTAGAGGGGTTTAGAGAGGTTTAGCGGGGTGTGGAGGGGTTGTAGACGTACTTAGATTGGTTTAGGGAGGTGTAGAGGGGTTTGGAGGAGTTTCGAGGGGTTTAGAGTGGTTTAGAGGAATGTGCAGGGGTTTAGAGTGGTTTATATGGGTGTACATGGGTTTACAGGGGTTTGGAGGGGTTTACAGGGGTTTAGAGGTGTTTACACCGGTTTGAGAGTGGTTTACATGGGTATACATGGGATTAGAGGGGTTTACAGTGGTTTAGAGGTGTTTACAGGAGGTTTACATGGTTTAGAGGGGTTACAGGGGTTCAGAGGTGTTTACAAGTGTTTAGATGGGTTTACAGGGGTTTACAGGGATGTTGAGGGATTTCCAGGGGTATACATGGGTTTCGAGTGGTTGAGAGTGGTTTACATGCATTTACATGGCTTTAGAGGTGTTTAAAGGAGTTTAAAGTGTTTTAGAGAGGTTAATAGAGGTTTACATGAGTTTAGAGTGGTTTAGAGGGGTTTGTAGTGGCCTGGATGAGTTTAGAAGGGGTTAGAGAGGTTTGGATGGGTTTACAGGGGTTTACAGGGGTTTGGGGGTGTTTACATGGGTTTACATGTGTTTAGATTGGTTTAGAAGAGTTTAGAGGTCCGGTGGTGGTTAGACGGGTTTACATGGGTTTACAGGAGTTGAGAGGGGTTTACAGGATTTCCGAGAGGTTTCCATGGGTTTAGAGTGGTTTAGATGCGTTTACAGGGGTTTACAGTGGATTAGAGGGGCATGGGATTGCAGTGGTTTGGAGAGGTTTACACGGGTTTAGAGTGGTTTACAGGGGTTTAGATGGGTTTAGATGGGTTTAGAGGGGTTTACAGGTGTTTACAGGTGTTTATCGAGGTTTAGAGGGGTTACAGTGGGTTTGAGGGGTTTAGAGGGTTTTAGAGATGTTTACAGGGGTTTAGAGGGGTTTACTGGTGTTTAGAGGGGTTTACAGGGGTTAAGAGGTATTTAGATGGGTTTAGAGGGAATTACAGTGGTTTGGAGAGGTTTACAGGGGTTTAGAGGGGTTTACGGAGGTTTATAGGGGTTTAGAGAGGTTTGAAGGGTTTTAGTGGGGTTTAGCAAAGTTTAGAGGGGTTTACAGTGGGTTTAGAGGGGTTTACATGGGTTTAGAGGGGTTTACAGAGGTTTACAGGGGATTAGATGGGTTTACAGGGGTTCAGAGGGCTTTATAGGGATTTTGAGGGGTTTAGAGGGGAATGAGGTGTTTCGAGGGGTTTAGCGGGGTTTACATAGGTTTAGAGGTGTTTAGAGTGGTTTACATGGGGTTTACCGGCAGATTAGATGTGTTTAGAGGGGTTTACAGGGCTTTATAAGGATTTAGAAGGGGGTTAGAGGGGTTTACTGTCAGGTCTCGCATTTGATCTAGTTTCTGTTTCTTATTGGTTTTTAGTATTAGAGTTTGCATTCTTGTTTTATTTTGGTGTCTCACATCTCCTCTTGTTTCAGGTCCCATTTCCTGTCAGGTCGTTTACCCTCATGTGATTGTTGGCCACGCCCTGATGTGTTTCACCTGTGTCTCGTTATCCCCTGCTAGTCTGTTGGCCACGCCCTGATGTGTTTCACCTGTGTCTCGTTATCCCCTGCTAGTCTGTATTTAAGCCTTTTGTGTTTTAGTTCCCATTGCCAGTTCGTGGTGTATGCTACTTGGTATCACCTCGTTCCAGCTCTCGAAATCTTGTGACCTTGTGATCTCGACCTTTGCCTGTATTTTCGACCACTGGTTCTTGCCTGCTCCTATATGGTACTGTTGCCTCTGTTTTGCCTACCTGTGTACTGACTTGGACCGATTAAACGCCGAAGACTGATCTGCCCTGTGTCTGAGCCTGCATTTGTGTCCTCCTCCTCATTCAGTTCTGACATTACGAACTGGCCAACAATGGACTCAGCGGGCTCTGATCCTTTTCGTGCAGCGCTCCAGAAGCAAGAGGAGCGCATCTCGCATTACGAGGGTCAACTCTCCTCGATCGTCGCCGGGTTCCGGGATCTCGGCGAGCGTCAGCAGGGGTTCCAGGCAGACATCGGTTCACAGGTGAACACTTTAAGTTCTCGGTTTGAAGACCTGGTTACTCGGCTGAATTCTTTGTTTCCTGCTGCGGCTCCCGTGCCTGCCGAGTCTGTTTCCTTGTCTGTGTCTCCAGGAGCTCCGATGGCCGCGGCTGCTGCAGCATCTCCATTCGTCCACCTGGCAAGACCGGAACACTTTTCGGGGGAATCGGAGAAATGTAGACCTTTTTTGATTCAGTGTGGACTGCATTTCGAACTTCAAGCGGCTTCCTTTTCATCAGAACGCTCAAGGGTAGCCTTTATCATCACGCACCTGTCGGGTAGGGCGGAGGCTTGGGCCACGGCGGAGTGGTCTCGGAATTCTCCTGTTTGCCAGACATCGGTCCTGTTCATGGAAGCTCTGTCCCGCACGTTTGATCACTCCAATCCTGGCCGAGAGGCTTCACAGAACCTGGTCTCCATGAAACAAGGTAATCGCTCTGTTATGGATTTTGCTATTGACTTTCGAACTGTTGCTGCTATGGGTGGATGGAATGAGGCTGCTTTGTTGGATGCTTTTCGCAATGGATTGTCTGAAGCTATCAAAGATCAATTGGCTCCTCTAACCCTGCCTTCCGACGTCGAGTCTATGATTTCCCTGGCTATCCAAATTGACGCTAGGCTCAGAGAAAGAGATCGAGAGAGGAGATCGGCTGCAGTTCGGTCCTCCTCCCAGCAGTGGCGGCAGCGTTGCCCTTCACCTTCCAGTCGGGACTTCTTCCCTCTCGGCCGGTCCAGTCAGCCTACAGCGCCACCTGCATCTTCGGAGGAGCCCATGCAGGTGGGACGAGCCAAACTCAGTCCGGAGGAACGGCAGCGCCGCCTAAGGGAGGGGAGGTGTTTTTACTGTGGTGAACTGGGACATTTGTTGAACAGCTGTTCAGTAAAAGACAAAGCTCACCAATGAAAGAGAGGACATTGGTGAGTTGTACCACTCCTATGAGCCGTTCCTCTCGTCCATTGTCGACGGTACAATTGTTGGTGCATTCCCAGTGGCACTCCCTGCAGGCTTTGGTTGATTCTGGGGCAGATGAGAACTTCATGGGCATTCGCTTGGCTGATGAATTGAAGCTGGAACGTGAACAGCTTCAAGATCCTATGGAGGCTAGTGCACTGGATGGGCGCCTACTGTACAGGGTAATTCACCGAACTCAACCTGTTCAACTCATCGTGGCAGGTAATCACCTTGAGACCATCAGTTTTCATCTCCTCGACTGTCCTCTTCATCCTCTGGTTTTGGGGCTCCCTTGGCTGTCTTACCATAATCCTCACATGAACTGGGGTACTGGGGAAGTAATTTCTTGGGGGAATAACTGTAAACTCATCTATCTGCATGATTCTTCTCCTGAGTCTATGAAGGATCCGTCAAGGAGCAGTTTGCTGGGATCTTCCAGGACCACCCTCCGGCAGCCTCCCCGTTCAAGGGAGGAGGATTTTCCAGATCTCACCAAGGTTCCCTCATATTATCTAGACCTAAAGGAGGTGTTCAACAAGGCCAAGGCCACATCTCTTCCGCCGCATAGACCGTACGACTGCTGCATCGACCTTCTGCCAGGTACAGCGCCTCCTAAGGGCCATCTCTACTCCTTGTCTTCACCTGAGCGGCTCGCCATGGAAAAGTACATTGACGATGCCCTTGCTGCTGGGATCATCAGACTTTCTTCTTCACCTGCAGGAGCTGGATTCTTCTTTGTGGATAAGAAGGATGGAACACTTCGGCCCTGCATTGACTACAGAGGACTCAATGACATTACTGTTAAGAACAGATACCCTCTTCCTCTTATCTCCTCTGCATTTGAACTGTTAAAAGACGCTGCAGTATTCACTAAGTTAGATCTTAGAAATGCGTATCATCTGGTGAGGATAAGGGACGGGGATGAATGGAAAACTGCGTTTAACACACCCAGTGGTCATTATGAATATCTGGTCATGCCGTTTGGTCTTACTAATGCTCCAGCAGTTTTTCAAGGCATGGTTAATGATGTATTACGGGACATGCTGAACCGATTTGTGTTTGTGTACCTTGATGACATTTTGATTTTTTCTCCAGACGAGACTTCCCATGTGCAGCATGTACACCAGGTGCTAGAACGTTTGCTCCTGAATGATCTGTTTGTGAAAGCTGAGAAATGTGAATTTCATGTTAACACTGTTCAATTCCTTGGTTTTGTTGTATCACCTGCTGGTATACAGATGGACCCGAGCAAGGTCAGTGCTGTGGCCACCTGGCCTACACCCTCCAGTCGTAAGCGACTTCAGGGGTTCCTTGGGTTTGCTAATTTTTATAGGAAGTTTATCCGGAACTTTAGTGTCACTGCTGCACCACTCCATGCTCTTACCTCACCCCACGTGCCTTTCTCTTGGTCCTCTCAAGCAGAAACTGCATTTATGAGACTCAAGAGGAGCTTCTCCTCAGCCCCCATCCTGGTTCACCCTGACCCGTCACTCCAGTTCGTGGTTGAGGTGGACGCCTCGGGTGTGGGCATCGGGGCCGTACTCTCACAGAAATCCCCCACAGATGGTCGATTACATCCCTGCGCTTTCCTCTCAAAGAAGCTTTCTCCTGCTGAGATAAATTACGATGTGGGTAACCGTGAACTGTTAGCGGTTAAAACAGCCTTGGAGGAATGGAGACATTGGTTGGAGGGTACCAAGCAGCCGTTTCTAGTTTGGACAGACCACAAAAACCTGGAATACATCAAGTCAGCCAAACGCCTCAACTCGCGCCAAGCAAGGTGGGCTCTCTTCTTTAATCGATTTGATTTTGTACTGTCTTACCGCCCTGGTGCCAAGAATGGCAAACCTGATGCTCTCTCCAGACAGTTTGATCCTGACCCATCCCCTAAGGTTTCAACTCCCATTCTGCCTGCTTCCTGTTTTGTTGGGGCGGTTACTTGGGAGATTGAGAAGAGAGTTTCCGAGGCAACTGCTGGTGTTCAGTCTCCGCTAGGGTGTCCTTCTAATCGTCTGTTTGTTCCCGAGTCTCTTCGTTCACAGGTGATTCACTGGGCTCATACGTCTCGGATCTCCTGTCATCCCGGTGTCCGCCGAACCCTGTTTGTGGCCAAACAGCGGTTTTGGTTGCCTTCCATGGAGAGGGGGATTAAGGAGTATGTCGCCGCCTGCAGTATTTGTGCTCAGAACAAGACCTCCCGTCGGGCCGCCTTTGGCCTCCTGAATCCGCTGCCTGTCCCCTCACGCCCCTGGTCAGACATCTCCATGGACTTTGTCACGGGCTTGCCCTCTTCTGAAGGTAACACCTCAGTCATGACTGTAGTGGACAGATTTTCTAAGATGGTCCATTTCATTGCGTTGCACAAGCTTCCCTCCGCCAAGAAGACGGCAGAGGTCATGCTGTCTCATGTTTTTCGCCTTCATGGATTTCCCAGAGACATTGTGTCTGACCGGGGGCCTCAGTTCGTGTCCAGGTTTTGGAAGGAGTTTTGTTCTCTGTTGGACGCCACGGTCAGCCTTACATCTGGTTATCACCCGGAATCCAATGGACAGACTGAACGCCTTAACCAGGAATTGGAGACAGGACTGCGGTGCTTGGTGGCACAGAACCCTTCAACTTGGAGCAAACACCTTATTTGGGTGGAGTATGCACACAACACACTTCCTTGCTCATCCTCTGGTCTCTCTCCATTCCAGTGTGCCTATGGTTATCAACTGCCATTGTTCCCTGCTGTGGAGAAGGAGTCCAGTGTGCCCTCCGCTCAGGCTCTCGTCCGTCGCTGTCGCAAGGTTTGGAATGGGGCTCGTCAGATGCTGTTGCGCAGTTCTGCACGTTACAAGAGGATGGCTGACCGTGGAAGAATGCCGGCTCCAGTATACTCGCCTGGTCAAAGGGTGTGGCTCTCCACTCGAGACTTACCGCTGAGGGTGGAATCCCGGAAGTTGGCTCCTCGTTTTGTTGGTCCTTTCCCCATATCGAAGGTCATCAATCCTGTGGCGGTTCGTCTCAAACTCCCCCGTGCCATGAGGGTCCACCCTACTTTCCATGTCTCCCGTCTGAAGCCATTTAAGGAGAGTCCTCTGATCCCTGCCTCCACACCCCCTCCGCCCCCCCGGTTCCTTGATGGGGGTCCAGTGTTTACGGTCAGCCGGTTGCTGGGGATGCGCCGGCGTGGTCGTGGTTGTCAGTATCTTGTGGATTGGGAGGGGTATGGACCTGAGGAGCGGTCTTGGGTGCCAGCTCGCAACATATGCGACCCGGAACTTATCAGGGACTATCGGCGCCAACATCCTGAAGATCCTGGGCCGTCAGGAGCCGGCCGTGGAGGGGGGGGGGGGGTACTGTCAGGTCTTGCGTTTGATCTAGTTTCTGTTTCTTATTGGTTTTTAGTATTACGTCTTCTTCTTCTTCTTTGGAGTTTTACGGCAGCCGGCATCCACAATGTTGCATTGCTGCCACCTTCTGGCTTCACTCCACAGTCCTCATGTCTTTACATTATAACCTTTTTATAAGGCCAGAGGCCCTCAAGAAATTAAACAACACCTTTACTCCTTTTCCTTCCCCTCCATACTCTAGAATGTTCTTTTCTGATATGTCTGTCATTCCAATTTTCTTCATTTCATTGATCAAAACTCTTCTTTCTGTTTCATATCTTCTACATGCAACTAGAGCATGCTGAACTGTTTCCGGCTGATGGTTTTTAGTATTAGAGTTTGCATTCTTGTTTTATTTTGGTGTCTCACATCTCCTCTTGTTTCAGGTCCCATTTCCTGTCAGGTCGTTTACCCTCATGTGATTATTGGCCACGCCCTGATGTGTTTCACCTGTGTATCATTATCCCCTGCTAGTCTGTATTTAAGCCTTTTGTGTTTTAGTTCCCATTGCCAGTTCGTGTTGTATGCTACTTGGTATCACCTCGTTCCAGCTCTCGAAATCTTGTGACCTTGTGATCTCGACCTTTGCCTGTATTTTCGACCACTGGTTCTTGCCTGCTCCTATATGGTACTGTTGCCTCTGTTTTGCCTACCTGTGTACTGACTTGGACCGATTAAACGCCGAAGACTGATCTGCCCTGTGTCTGAGCCTGCATTTGTGTCCTCCTCCTCGTTCAGTTCTGACATTTACAGGTGTTTCGAGAGGTTTAGAGCGGTTTACAGGGGGTTTACAAGGGCTTTAGATGTGCTTGGACGGGTTTAGAGGGGGCTGGGCGGGTTTTGAGGGGGTTAGTGTGGTTCCGATGGAGGATAGAGGGGTTTAGAGGGGGTTGGAGGGGTTTAGAGGTGTTTGAAGGTGTTTGGAGGGGTTAAGAGAGGTTTGGAGGGGTTTTGAAGTTTTAGAGGGGATTGGAGGGGTTTTATGTGTTTAGAGGGATTTAGATGGGGTTGGAGGGATTTACATGGGTTTAGATGGGTTTAGAGGGATTTGAAGGGGGTTCAGAGTGGTTTGGAGGGGTGTAGAGGGGTTTGGAGTGGTCTGGAGTTGTTTATAGGGTTTTAGAGCGGTTTGGATGGGTTTGTAGGGGTTTAGACGGGATTATAGGTGTTTGGGTGTGTTTAATAGGTTTTAGAAATGTTTAGCGGTGTTTAGAGGGGCTTAGATAGGTTTAGAGGGGTCTACAGTGGTTATAGGGTCTAACAGGTGGTTTAGAGGGGTTTAGAAGGGTTTACAGGGGTTTACAGATGTTGAGAGATGTTTAGATGTCAGCTGATTTACATCGGTGAGACCAAGCGTAGGTTGGGCGACCGTTTCGCCGAACACCTCCGCTCAGTCCGCAATAACCTACCTGACCTCCCGGTGGCTCAGCACTTCAACTCCCCCTCCCATTCCCAATCCGACCTCTCTGTCCTGGGTCTCCTCCATTGCCAGAGTGAGCAACAGCGGCAATTGGAGGAACAGCATCTCATATTCCGTCTGGGGTCCTTGCGTCCCCTTGGCATCAACATTGAATTCTCCCAATTTGGCTAGCCCGTGCTGTCTCCTCCCCTTCCTTCACCCTCTAGCTGTCTCCCCCCACCCTCCCATCCGCCCGCCCTCGGGCTCCTCCTCCTCCTCCCTTTGTCCTTCTTTCTTTCCCCACCCCCTATCAGTCTGAAGAAGGGTTTCGGCCCGAAACGTCGCCTATTTCCTTCGCTCCATAGATGCTGCTGCACCCGCTGAGTTTCCCCAGCAATTTTGTGTACCTTTGAGAGATGTTTACATGGGTTTATATATGTTTACAGGGTTTTACAGGTGTTTAGAGTGGTTCAGAGGTCTTTTGATGGGATTAGAGTGGTTTACATGGGTGTACATGGGATTAGAGGGGTTTACAGTGGTTTAGAGGTGTTTACAGGTTTACATGGTTTAGAGGGGGTTACAGGGGTTTAGAGGTGTTTACAAGGGTTTAGATGAGTTTACAGGGGTTTCCATGGGATTTCCGTGGGCTTTACAGTGGTTAGGTGTGTTTAGAGAGGTTTAGAGGGCTTTATAGGATTTAGAGGGAGCTAGAGGGGTTGGGAGGAGTTTAGAGGGGATCACAGGGATTTAGAGGGGGTTAAATGCTTTTACAAGGGTTTACAGGGTTTACAAGGTTAAGAGGAGTTTACAGTGGTTTAGAGAGGTTTACAGGTGTTTAGAGGGCTTTAAAAGCGTTTACAGGGGGTTTAGATGGGTTCACAGTGGTTTAGAGGGGTTTACAGGGGTTTACAGAGGTAGACAAAAGTGCTGGAGAAACTCAGCGGGTGCAGCAGCATCTATGGAGCGAAGGGAATAGGCAACGTTTCGGGCCGATACCCTTCTTCAGGCGGGTTTAGAGAGGTTTACAGGGGTCTAAAGGGGGTTAGAGAGGTTTAGAGAGGTTTAGAGGGGTTTAGAGGGGTTTAGAGGGGTTTAGAGGGTTATAGATGGGTTTAGAGGGGTTTACAGTTGTTTACACATCTGTTCAACCTGAGCTTGCGTCTACAGAAGGTCCCAAGGCTGTGGAAAACATCTTGCCTGGTACCTGTCCCAAAGAAGACCCATCCCACTCACCACAATGACTACAGACCAGTAGCGCTCACCTCACATATTATGAAGACATTTGAGAGACTTGTCCTCTTCTACATCAGGACTAGTGTGTCAACTCAAATGGATCCTTTACAGTTTGCATATCAGCCCAACATCAGTGTCGATGATGCCCTCATTTACATGCTGCAGAGGGCGTACACACATCTGGACATCCCTGATGCATCTGTAAGGATTGCATTCTTTGACTTCTCAAGCGCCTTTAACACAATTCAGCCCCGACTGCTAGGGGAGAAGATGGAGAAGATGAAGGTGGATCCATTACTGGTACTGTGGTGTTTGGATTACCTTTTCCTCAGACCACAGTACGTGCGCCTACAGAACAATGTCTCAAGCACCATCCTGAGCAGCACAGGGGCTCCACAAGGAACTGTGCTGGCTCCATTCCTGTTCACCATCTACACAGCGGATTTCCAATACAACACCAACAGCTGCTTTTTGCAGAAATTTTCAGATGACACAGCTGTTGTCGGCCTCATCAAAGGGGGCAATGAGGAGGAGTATAGAGATACAATAAACAACTTTGCGGAGTGGAGTGCACACAATAACCTCCATCTCAACACCACAAAAACGAAGCAGATAGTTGTGGATTTCAGGAGGGGGAGGAGGAGGACTCAACCAACACCAATCACCATTAAGGGCACTGAGGTGGAGGTGGTCACCAACCACAGGTACCTTGGTGTGCAGCTTGACAGTGAGCTGGACTGGAAGAGTCATATGGAGGCGGTGTACAGGAAGGGACAAAGTAGACTGTATTTCTTAAGGAGGATAAGGTCAAACTGGGTTCAATAATGACCAACCCCACTCACCCACTCCACGCCCTGAAGGTGATCAAGAGCAGCACCTTCAGTCAGAGACTGATTGCACCAATGTGCAAAACTGAGAGATATAGGAAGTCTTGTATACCAGCTGCTATAAGGTTTTACAATGCACAAAAATAACTTTGCACTTTTTTAGTATTCATTCATTGTATTTTAACTTATTAAGTATGGAAGCTATCTGAGGAAATGTGTGGTGTTATGTCTGTCTTGAAGCTGTTGTGGCACTGTAATTTCCTGTAAAGGATTATTAAAGGATCTATCTATCTATCTATCACATGTTTAGAGAGGTGTAGAGGGGTTTACAGGGGATTAGAAGGGTTTCGAGGATTTTAGATAGGTTTCAGGGGTTTAGAGGGGGTTAGGGTGGTTTACAGGGGCTTAGAGGTGTTGGGAGGGTGTTTACAGGGGTTCACAGGGGCTTTGGAGGGGTTTAAAAGGTGTTCAATGGATTTAGAGTGGTCTGGACGGGTTCAGAGGGGCTTTAAGTGGTTTAGAGGGGTTTAGAAGGGTCTGGAGGCGGTTAGAGGGGTTTGGATGGGTTTACAGGGGGTTACGTGGGTGTTTAGAGGGGTTTACTGTGGTTTAGAGAGGTTTGTAGTGGCCTGGATAAGTTTAGAGGGGTTTAGAGAGGTTTGGATGGGTTTACAGGGGGTTTACGGGGGTTTACAGGGGTTTTGGGGGTGTTTACATGGGTTTACAGGTGTTTAGATTGGTTTAGAAGAGTTTGGAGGTCCGGAGGGGGTTAGAGGGATTTACATAAGTTTACAGGAGTTGAGAAGGGTTTACAGGATTTTCGAGGGGTTTCCATGGGGTTAGAGTGGTTTAGATGCGTTTACAATGGTTTAGAGGGGCTTGGGATTGCAGTGGTTTGGAGAGGTTTACACGGGTTTAGAGGGGTTTACATGGGTTTATAGGGGGTTTAGAGTGGTTTGGAGGGTTTTACAGGGGTTTAGATGGGTTTACAGGTGTTTATCGAGGTTTAGAGGGTTTACAGTGGGTTTGAGGGGTTTAGAGGGTTTCAGAGACGTCTACAGGGGTTTAGAGGGATTTACATGTGTTTAGAGGGGTTTACAGGGGATAACAGGGGTTTACATGAGTTAAGAGGTGTTTAGAGGGGTTTAGAGGGAATTGCAGTGGTTTGGAGAGGTTTACAGGGGTTTAGAGGGGTTTACGGAGGTTTATAGGGGTTTAGAGAGGTTTGAAGGGTTTTAGTGGGGGTTAGATGGGTTTAGTGAGGTTTAGCGGAGTTTACAGTGGGTTTAGAGGGGTTTACAGGGGATTAGATGAGTTTATAGGGGTTCAGAGGGCTTTATAGGGATTTTGAGGATGGTTTAGAGGGGAATAAGGTGTTTCGAGGGGTTTAGCGGGGTTTACATAGGTTTAGTAGCAATGTTACAAAATTTTGAGATTTTAAAAATCAAGTCTGCAATTTATCCCATCAGATAAAGCATAACAATAAGTTTAATTTGACACCTAATTCACTTTCATATCTCAAGTATTAAAAAAAGTTATGGCCATTTTCATACTGGGAAATGAGCATCTTGTTCCCTATTGATTTTCTATGGACATAACAAAAAAGCTGTGATCGTGAACAGTCAAAAGCCCATAACTTTCTTAAAAATTAAGAGAACTGAATGAAATTTTCAGTTATCATAGATTGAAGCATTCTGAAACAAATATAAAATAATCTTACTTGGATGACCTGAAATTAAAGCATATCATTAGTTAGTTACCTAATTGTAGCTAATTTCAGACTTCAATTACTAGATCTAAACATCTATCCATTTCTTAATAAATGATTAACATTTTTAAATAGCCTAAATGTCCAAATAATATTCACAAATAATTCACAATAAAACATGATTTTTAAATCTCATTTACATTAATTTATAGACCAAATGGAAGGAATTTAGTGTTCAATTGCTGTAAATTAAAGTCCATTTTAAATCAGCTTTCCAGTGGGTCCCTGTGGAACGCGCTGGTTTAGAACGTTCACATTGCGGTAGTTTTGTGCCCCAAATGCCCAGAAAAATACTGCGCGATATAATGGGGCCAAATTGAGCTACTCGCAATATTAAACTTTGTATAAAGGGATCTTTAGAAGCCCTTTTTAATGTAAAAATATACAGCCTTCCTTCAGATATTTGCTTTATGAGACCCTGCGGGTGCGGGTGGTCGCGGGTTCAGAGATTGATTTTTAAACTACTATAACTATTTTACGAGGCCTTTAAAACTAATAATAGCTTTTGCGACGGGGTCTTTCAGCGATTTTTCGTTAATAATTAACTAGGCTGAACATCTTCGATTTGAACAGCCTAGAGAAAATCGCGTTTTAAACCCGCCCCCTCTAAACGGCGCCAAAATCGCGCACAACCTCAGTGGCAGATATTCAACGACGCTTCAGGTAGGCTTTGCAACATACCTATTTAGAGGTGTTTAGAGTGGTTTACATGGGGTCTACATGGGGTTTACGGGGGCTTTAGATGTGTTTAGACGGGTTTAGATGGGTTTAGAAGGGTCTGGACGTGTTTTGAGGGGGTTAGAGCGGTTCCGATGGGGGATAGAGGGGTTTGGAGGGGTTTAGAGGGGGTCTGAGGGGTTTAGAGGTGCATGAAGGTGTTTGGAGGGGTTTAGAGGGGTTTGGAGGGGTTTTGAAGTTTTAGAGGGGTTTGGAGCGGTTTTATGTGTTTAGAGGGATTTAGATGGGTTTCGAAGGACTTGGATGGGTTTAGATGGGTTTAGAGAGGTTAGAAGGGGGTTCAGAGTGGATTGGAGGGGTTTAGATGGGTTTGGAGTGGTTTGGAGTTGTTTATAGGGCTTTAGAGAGGTTTGGATGGGTTTGTAGGGGTTTAGACGGGTTTAGTGGATTATAGATGTTTGGGTGTATGATGGGTTTTGGAAAGTTTTAGCGGTGTTTCCTGGGATTTAGAGGGGCTTAGATAGGTTTAGAGGGGCCTACAGAGGTTATAGGATCTAACAGGTGGTTTAGAGGGGGTTGGAGAGCTTTAGAAGGGTTTACAGGGGTTTACAGATGTTGAGAGAGGTTTACATGGGTTTAGAGTTGTTTACAGGGTTTTACAGGTGTTTAGAGTGGTTCAGAGGGCTTTTGATGGGTTTAGAGGGGTTTACATGGGATTAGAGGGGTTTACAGTGGTTTAGAGGTGTTTACAAGGGTTTCGAGGAGTTCAGAGGGGTTTAGAGGGGTTTACAGGGATTCTGAGGGATTTACAGAGGTTTAGAGGGGTTTACATGGGGTTAGATGTGTTTAGAGAGGTTTAATAATAATAATAATACATTTTATTTTTGTGCGCCTTTCACAAATCTCAAGGACACCTTACAGAGATTAACAAGAATAATAAAACATAAAATCGGAATAAAATAAATAATAAAGACATCACCAAAACACAAATTAAAAACAGAATTCAATCCAAAGACAAAAAATCAAAAACACAATGTGAAGAGAGAGCAGCGGCAGCTAAAGCGAGCCAGCGTCCACTCTCCCTTCCGACAGCCATCTTGGACACAGACTAACATGTTTACTTACACACAAAAAAAATCATCCCCCCACAATGGTTACCACTGTGGGGGAAGGCACAATGTCCAGTCCCCATCCCCAGTTCACCCAAAGTCAGGCCTATTGAGGCCACCGCTATTGCCTCTATGGAGGCCCGATGTTCCTGGCCGTTCTGGCCGGGTGCTGTTGCCCCAGCGTCGGGAGAGTCCTCTCAGCGGCTGGGCCACCTGGAACGGCCGATTCCTCACTGGGGACCGCGGCTTCCGAAGCCGACAAGGCCGCGCCGGTTTGGAGCTCCCAGGCTCCCGATGTTAGAGTCGGCGCCTCCCGCTCCGCTCCGCAGACCCGCAGCCCGGAGGTGTTGAACACGGCGGTCACAGCTCACCGGAGCTCCAGCGCGTCGATCCAGCGCGGCGACCCAGGCAAGGCATCGCCCGCTCCACTCCGCGATAGCGCTCCAGCGCTGTGCCGCCACCGAAGCCGAGGTGCTGGGCGGTCCCCGCCAGGAAACGGCGCTCCACGCCCGCTGGTAGGCCACGAGGACGGGTCGGCGGGGCAGCCCGGAGAAAAAGCTGCCACACTGACCAGGTAGGGACCTAGAAGTATAATTACCTCCTTCCCCCCACATTAAAAAGTCCATTCTCCAACAGACAAAGGACAGGACTTACTAAAACTCCAAAAGAAAAGTGAGTTAAACGGACGGCTGCTGGTTAGCAGCCGTTTCCCAAGATGGCTCCTCCTCTCTTTAGAGGGCTTTATAGGTGTTTAGAGGGGGTTACAGGGGTTTAGAGGGGGGTTAAATGCGTTTACAAGGGTTTACAGGGGTTTACATGGGTTTACAGGGTTAAGAGGAGTTTACAGTGGTTTAGAGAGGTTTACAGGTGTTTGAGGGCTTTACGAGCGTTTACAGGGGGTCTAGATGGGTTTACAGTGGTTTAGAGGGGTTTACAGGGGTTTACAGAGGTAGACAAAAGTGCCGGAGAAACTCAGTGGGAGCAGCAGCATCTATGGAGCGAAGGAAATAGGCAACGTTTCGGGCTGATACCCTTCTTCAGGCGGGTTTAGAGAGGTTTAGAGGGGTCTAAAGGGGGTTAGAGATGTTTAGAGGGGTTTAGAGGGTTATAGGTGGGTTTTGATGGGTTTAGAGGGGTTTACAGGGGTTTACAATTGTTTACACATGTTTAGAGAGGTTTGATTGATTGATAGACTTTATTAATCCCCTTATTCAGGGGAAATTCTGATGTCCTTGCAGCACACTAATAAAAATACAACACAGTATTCATGAAGAAATTCAAAACCAAAACATAAAACCATCCCCCCACAGTGATTCCCACTGTGGGGGAAGGCACAAAGTCCAGTCCCCATCCTCTTGTCCACCCAAAGTCAGAAGTCGGGCCTATTGAGGCCTCCACAGTCGCCGCCACGGTGCCCGATGTTCTCGCCGGGTGATGGTACTCCGGCGTCGGGAGAACCCCCAGCGGCTTGGGGTGCCAGGAACGGCCGCCTTCCCACCGGAGCCTGCGACTTCCAAGCCAACAGACCACGCCAGACGGAGCTCCGCACACTGGTGATCTCTGCGAGATGTAGGTTCAACGTCGCAGCTGGCCGCTCCGCAGAACCGCAGCTCCACGATGTTTTCCTCGGCGGTACCAAGCATACTGGAGTCCCAGCGCAGCGACCCAGGAAAGGCATCGCCAGCTCCACGATAGCGCTCCAGCGCTGCGCCGCCGCCAAAGCCGATGTTCTGCGCCGCCGCCAACACCAATGTTTTGGCCAAAGATCATAGAGGAGCCTACGATCTTTGGTTCTGGCCAGGTCCCCTCAGGGAAACGTCGCTCCAGGACCCGCTGGTAGGCCGCGAGGACAGGTCGAGGACGCTGCTCGGAGGAAGGCAACAGGTAGGGACTTAGAAAAACAGTTTCCCCCTCCCCCCCCCACCACCCCCCACACATAAAAGATTTAGACCCCCTGACTGTACACTTAACAAACTAAAAATAATAAAAAAGAAGGGAAGAAAACGGACAGCTGCAGGACAGGCAGCCGTTCAGGACAGCGCCTCCTCAGGGGTATACAGGGGTTTACAGGGGATTAGAGGCATTTAGAGGAGTTTAGATAGGTTTCAGGGGTTTCGAGGGCTTTATAGGGGCTTAGAGGTGTTGGGAGGGGGTTTACAGGGGTTCACGTTGGCTTTTGAGGGGTTTAGAAGGGGTTCAATGGATTTAGAGGGGTCTGGACGGGTTTAGAGGGGTTTCAAGTGGTTTAGTGGTTTAGAGGGGTTCAGAAGGGTTTAGATGGGTATAGAAGATGGGGTAGAGGGTTTTGGAGGGGTATGGAGGGGGTTAGAGCGGTTTAGAGGGGGTTGGAGGGGTTTAGAGCGGTTTAAGTGAGGTTTGGAGGGGTTCGGAGGGGGTTAGAGGGGTTTAGAGGGTTTTAGAGGAGTTTATAGGGGTTTAGGCAAGGCAAGGCAAGGCAACTTTATTTATATAGCACATTTCATACACGAGGCAGACTCAAAGTGCTTCACATAAAAACATGTCATACAATAAAATGAAATAATAAAATGAAACAAAATAGAAGAATTAAAAGAAAAGAAAAGCAAAATTAAAAATGCATTATAAAAAGTGCAAAAGTTAAAAGTGCAATGTAGTTAAGATTTAGCTGAAAGCTAAAGTAAACATAAAAGTTTTCAGTCTTTTTTAAAAGTGGTCAAAGTTGAGGCAAGTCTTAAATCTTCAGGAAGTTTATTCCAGCTATTTGTTGCATAGTAACTAAATCCTGCTTTCCCATGTTTTTACAGGGTTTAGAGTTGTTTTGGGGGTTTTACTGGGATTTATAGGGGTTTAGAAAAGTTTAGAGGCGTTTAGAGGGGTTTAGAGGCGTTTAGATGGATTTAGAGGTGTTTACAGTGTTAGAGAGGTTTATAGTGGTTTGGAGGGGGTTACAGGGGATTACAGGGATTTAGAGGGCTTTGCAGGGGGTTTAGATGCATTTACAGGGGGTTTTGAGAGGTTTAGAGCGGATTACATGTGTTTACAGGGGATTTGAGGGGTTTAGAAGGGTTTACATGGGTTTTAGAGGGATTTCGAGGGTTTTAAAAGGGTTTGGGGGGCAGACGGGTTCAGAGGGCTTTATATGGATTTTGAGCGCGGTTAGAAGTGTTTAGAGGGGAATACAGGTTATTTAGAGGGGTTTAACGGGGTTTACATGGGTTTAGAGGTGTTTAGAGTGGTTTACAGGGTGTTTACAGAGGCTTTAATGGGTTTAGATGGGTTTAGAGGGGGTTAGAGAGGTCTGGGTGAGTTTTAAGGGGTTTAGAGCGGTTCCGATGGGGGGTAGAGGGGTTTAGAGGGGTTTGAAGGTGTTTGGATGGGTTTTGAAGTTTTAGAGGGGCTTGGAGGGGTTTTATGTGTTTAGAGGGATTTAGATGGGTTTGGAGGGATTTGGATGGGTTTAGATGGGTTTAGAGGGGTTTGAAGGGGGTTCAGAGTGGGTTGGAGGGGTTTAGATGGGTTTGGAGTGGTTTGGAGTTGTTTATAAGGTTTTAGAGAGGTTTGGATGGGTTTGTAGGGGTTTAGACGGATTTAGAGGGGATTATAGGTGTTTTGGTGTGTTTAATGGGTTTTAGAAAGGTTTAGCGGTGTTTCCTGGGATTTAGAGGGGCTTAGATAGGTTTAGAGGGGTCTACAGTGTTTATAGGGTCTAACAGGTGGTTTAGAGGGGTTTAGGGAGGTTTAGAATGGTTTACAGAGGTTTACTGGGGATTAGATGGGTTTACAGGGGTTCAGAGGGTTTTATAGGGACTTTGAGGGGGGCTAGAGGGGTTTAGAAGGGAATACAGGTGTTTAGAGGGGTTTAGCGGGTTTACATGGGTTTAGAGGGATTTAGAGGTGTTTAAGGGGTTTACAGGGTTCGTGAGGTTTAGAGTGGTTTTGAGTGGTTTGGAGGGGTTTAGAGTGGGTTAGAGAGGTTTGGAGGGGTTTACATGGGATTAGAGGGGTTTACATGGGTTTTATAGGGATTTCGAGGGTTTAAAAGAGGTTTGGGGGTAGACGGGTTCAGAAGGGTTTATAGGGGTTTACAAGGGTTTACAGGTGTTTAGTGAGGTCTGGAGGGGTTTAGAGGGGTTTGGTGGGGAATACAGGGGTTTAGAGGGGTTTAGGGGTTTACAGGGGTTAAGAGGTGTTTAGAGGGGTTTAGAGGGAATTACAGTGGTTTGGCGAGATTTACAGGGGTTTAGAGGGGTTTATAGGGGGTTTATAGGGGTTTAGAGAGGTTTGAAGGGTTTTAGTGGGGTTTAGATGGGTTTAGATGGGTTTAGCGAGGTTTACAGCGGTTTACAGGGGATTAGATGGGTCTACAGGGATTCAGAGGGCTTTATATGGATTTAGAGGGGGCTTAGAGGGGTTTAGAGGGGAATACAGGTGTTTAGAGGGGTTTAGTGGGGTTTACATGAGGTTTACAGGGGGTTTAGAGGGGTAAGACGGCTTTATAGGGATTTAGAAGGGGTTAGAGGGGTTTACATGTGTTTACAGGTGTTTAGAGGGGTTTAGAGACGGGATGCGAGGATGGTGTGCTGCCTTCCTGGTGCCAGGATCCAGGATGTCACGGACAGAGTGCAGAAAATCCTCAAGGGCGTAGGTTAACATCCGGAAGTGGTAGTGCATGTCGGCACAAACTATGTCGGAAAGAAGGGGATGAATATTCTGCAGCGTGACTTTAGAGAGCTCGGAAAAATGCTGAAAAGCAGGACCTCCAGGGTTGTTATCTCCGGTTTGCTTCCAGTTCCTCGTGCTGGCGAGAGCAGGAACAGGGAGATACGGGACCTGAACGTGTGGCTGAGGAACTGGTGCACGGGGCAGGGATTTAGATTCTTAGATCACTGGGATCTGTTTTGGGGTAAGGGGGAACTGTACAAAAGGGACGGATTGCATCTTAACAGGTGTGGGACCAGCATTCTGGCAGGCAGGTTTGCCACTGCTACACGGGTGGTTTTAAACTGAATAAGGGGGGTGGGGTGTCGAATGGGATAGTGGAGGATGGAGTTAAAGGGAAAGGGTTTCTTAAATGTGTGAGCGTAGAGACAGAGGGGTGTAAAATGAGGGTAGAAGCAATAGGTAGCAAGGTGAAAAGTAAAAGTGGCAGGCCGGCAAATCCAGGGCAAAAATCAAAAAGGGCCACTTTTCAGCATAATAGTATAAGGGGTAAGAGTGTTGTAAAAACAAGCCTGAAGGCTTTGTGTCTCAATGCAAGGAGCATTCGTAATAAGGTGGATGAGTTGAATGTGCAGATAGCTATTAATGACTATGATATAGTTGGGATCACGGAGACATGGCTCCAGGGTGACCAAGGCTGGGAGCTGAACATCCAGGGATATTCAATATTCAGGAGGGATAGAGAGAAAGGAAAAGGAGGTGGGGTAGCGCTGCTGATTAGAGAGGAGATTAACGCAATGGAAAGGAAGGACATTAGTTTGGAGGATGTGGAATCGGTATGGGTAGAGCTGCGAAACACTAAAGGGCAGAAAACGCTGGTGGGTGTTGTGTACAGGCCACCTAACAGTAGTAGTGAAGTTGGAGATGGTATCAAACAGGAAATTAGAAATGCGTGTGACAAAGGCAAAACCGTTATAATGGGTGACTTCAATCTACATATAGATTGGGTGAATCAAATTGGCAGGGGTGCTGAGGAAGAGGATTTCTTGGAATGTATGCAGGATAGTTATCTAAATCAACATGTAGAGGAACCAACGAGAGAGCAGGCTATTTTAGACTGGGTATTGAGTAATGAGGAAGGGTTAGTTAGCAGTCTTGTTGTACGTGCCCCCTTGGGCAAGAGTGACCATAATATGGTTGAGTTCTTCATTAGGATGGAGAGTGACATTGTTAATTCAGAAACAATGGTTCTGAACTTAAAGAAAGGTAACTTTGAGGGTATGAGACGTGAATTGGCCAAGATTGACTGGCAATTAATTCTAAAAGGGTTGACGGTGGATATGCAATGGAAGACATTTAAAGACTGCATGGATGACCTACAAAAATTGTTCATCCCAGTTTGGCAAAAGAATAAATCAGGGAAGGTGGTACATCCGTGGATAACAAGGGAAATCAGGGATAGTATCAAAGCGAAGAGGGGATCTTATAGAAACGGGTAGTTGAGGCCAGTTCATTGGCTATATTTAAGAGGGAGTTAGATGTGGCCCTTGTGGCTAAAGGGATCAGGGGGTATGGAGAGAAGGCAGGTACGGGATACTGAGTTGGATGATCAGCCATGATCATATTGAATGGCGGTGCAGGCTCGAAGGGCCGAATGGCCTACTCCTGCACCTATTTTCTATGTATCTATGAAGGATGATGCGAACAAATTAGCCAGAAAAAGCAGCATACAGAGGACTGGGAGAAATTCAGAGACCAGCAGAGGAGGACAAAGGGCTTAATTAGGAAAGGAAAAATAGATTATGAAAGAAAACTGGCAGGGAACATAAAAACTGACTGCAAAAGTTTTTATAGATATGTGAAAAGAAAGAGATTAGTTAAAACAAATGTACGTCCCTTGCAGTCAGAAACAGGTGAGTTGATCATGGGGAACAAGGATATGGCGGACCAATTGAATAACTACTTTGGTTCCGTCTTCACTAAGGAAGACATAAATAATCTGCCGGAAATAGCAGGGGACCGCGTGTCAAAGGAGTTGGAGGAATTGAGCGAAATCCAGGTTAGCCGGGAAGTGGTGTTGGGTAAATTGAATGGATTAAAGGCCGATAAATCCCCAGGGCCAGATAGACTGCATCCCAGAGTACTTAAGGAAGTTGCTCCAGAAATAGTGTATGCATTAGTAATAATCTTTCAAAACTCTTTAGATTCTGGAGTAGTTCCTGAGGATTGGCGGGTAGCAAACGTAACCCCACTTTTTAAGAAGGGAGGAAGAGAGAAAACGGGGAATTACAGACCAGTTAGTCTAACATCGGTAGTGGGGAAACTGCTAGAGTCAGTTATTAAAGATGGGATAGCAGCACATTTGGAAAGTGGTGAAATCATTGGACAAAATCAGCATGGATTTACAAAAGGTAAATCATGTCTGACGAATCTTATAGAATTTTTCGAGGATGTAACTAGTAGCGTGGATAGGGGAGAACCAGTGGATGTGGTGTATCTGGACTTCCAGAAGGCTTTCGACAAGGTCCCATATAAGAGATTATTATACAAACTTAAAGCACATGGCATTGGGGGTTCAGTATTGATGTGGATAGAGAACTGGCTGGCAAACAGGAAGCAAAGAGTAGGAGTAAACGGGTCCTTTTCACAATGGCAGGCAGTGACTAGTGGGGTACCGCAAGGCTCAGTGCTGGGACCCCAGCTATTTACAATATATATTAATGATCTAGATGAGGGAATTGAAGGCAATATCTCCAAGTTTGCGGATGACACTAAGCTGGGGGGCAGTGTTAGCTGTGAGGAGGATGCTAGGAGACTGCAAGATGACTAGGATAGGCTGGGTGAGTGGGCAAATGTTTGGCAGATGCAGTATAATGTGGATAAATGTGAGGTTATCCATTTTGGTGGCAAAAACAGGAAAGCAGACTATTATCTAAATGGTGGCCGACTAGGAAAAGGGGAGATGCAGCGAGACCTGGGTGTCATGGTACACCAGTCATTGAAAGTAGGCATGCAGGTGCAGCAGGCAGTGAAGAAAGCGAATGGTATGTTAGCTTTCATAGCAAAAGGATTTGAGTCTAGGAGCAGGGAGGTTCTACTGCAGTTGTACAGGGTCTTGGTGAGACCACACCCTGGAGTATTGCGTACAGTTTTGGTCTCCAAATCTGAGGAAGGACATTATTGCCCTAGAGGGAGTGCAGAGAAGGTTCACCAGACTGATTCCTGGGATGTCAGGACTGTCTTATGAAGAAAGACTGGATAGACTTGGTTTATACTCTCTAGAATTTAGGAGATTGAGAGGGGATCTTATAGAAACTTATAAAATTCTTAAGGGGTTGGACAGGCTAGATACAGGAAGATTGCTCCCGATGTTGGGGAAGTCCAGGACAAGGGGTCACAGCTTAAGGATAAGGGGGAAATCCTTTAAAACCGAGATGAGAAGAACTTTTTTCACACAGAGAGTGGTGAATCTCTGGAACTCTCTGCCACAGAGGGTAGTCGAGGCCAGCTCATTGGCTATATTTAAGAGGGATTTAGATGTGGCCCTTGTGGCTAAGGGGATCAGAGGGTATGGAGAGAAGGCAGGTACGGGATACTGAGTTGGATGATCAGCCATGATCATATTGAATGGCGGTGCAGGCTCGAAGGGCCGAATGGCCTACTCCTGCACCTAATTTCTATGTTTCTATGTTTCTAGAGGTGTATTGACGGGTTTTAAGGGGGTTAGAGTGGTTCCGATGGGGGTAGAGGGGGTTGGAGGGGTTTAGAGGGGTTTGAAGGTGTTTGGAGGGGTTTAGATGGGTTTTGTAAAGAAGTGTTATCAACACACTGTGACTTTACTTCTTTTATTCACACTGTGGCATTACAAAGAGCACTAGCTGTACGTGGTCTGTCACGGAAACTAGAGAGCAATATGTGGGTGGGGAGGTTGTAATTATACTTGTGATATGGGGAGTGGTTAGTAGTGATGAGGTAACTATATTAAGGGTCACGTGCATATATCATCTACATCCTTCCCCTTGGAAATGAAAGACAAACAAAGTAGTGACAGGGCGACCACGTCTCATGCGCTAGAAATGGTTAAGCAAAATCGCCATAGCGGACAGGCGGCTTGACAACACGTCCCGACCGGGTTCGCATCTCACCATCTCCCCTCCCTGCAGGAACAAGTGGAGGCAGTACGGCAACAGGTGCAGATGGCCGAACTGGAACAGGGGAGCTGGGAGGGGACGGAGAAGACAAGGGCAGAAGGGCATGAGGGGATGCGGGGCTCCCAGTGGACTGTGCGCGGGCAGGCGAGGGAGGGAGAACCGGAGGAGGATCGGACGGATAGAGCTGTGAGGGTAGAGACCGTGGCATGTGAGTAGCGATGGGCCGAGCATCGCCTGGACGCTGAAATTGCAGCGGGGGAGCAAAAGGATCTGCGGGTGGTGGTCGCGGCTCGTTGACGAGCCGCAGATGTTGGCGGGACCGGCGGTAGATGGTTCCTGCATGGTCGACGAGATAGGACCGAGGCGACCAAGCAGAGGCGACTACGGTAGCGAGCCGGCAGTGACCGGTGGGGGTCTGCATGCGGACAACCTGACCGGGGAAATGCGCGGCAGGGGGCTGCAGGACCTGTCATGGGAACGTTGCTGGACCTCGCGCTTAAAGGCGATGCGCTCCTGAACAGCAGCGGGCTGGAGGACAGAGGGGATGGGTGAGCGCTGGGCCACCGGGATCGGAGCTCTGGCAGTGCGAGACATGAGCCGCTGAGCAGGGGAGCCCATGGCAGGGTCACGGGATATGTTGTGAAGGTTGAGGAGGGCCAGAAAGAAGTCAGAGTTGGACAAACGACATTGTTCCAGTAAGTTCTTTGCAAAGCGAATGGCGCGCTCGGCCAGACCGTTGCTTTGCGGGTACTCAGGGCTGCTGGTGAAGTGGCGGAAGTTCCAGCTGGTTGCGAAAACCCTAAACTCGGAGCTCGTGAACTGGCTGCCGTTGTCCGACTGCAGGCTAGCCGGGGTGCCAAAGGTAGAGAAATGGCGGCGCAGCTTATCGACAACGGCCGAAGAGGTGAGGGAATGCAGCTGGTCAACCTCGAACCAGTCGGAGTAGGAGTCGACAAGTACCAGGAAGTGTTTGCCTCGCCACTCGAAAATGTCAGTGGCAACCGCCATCCAGGGCAGTTTGGGTGCAGCCTGCTGCAGAAGCGGCTGTCGTTGCTGGTGGGGGGCGAGGCTGTTGCAGGTTGTACACGAGGAGACCCTCTCCCGGATGTATTGGGCCATACCAGGCCAGTAGAACTGGCTCTGGGCGTGAGACAAGGTGGCTTCGGTCCCAGGATGACCGTTATGAGCGGCCTGAAAATAGTGGTCGTGCAGAGCAGCAGGCACTACCACCTTGTGTCCTTTCACGACCACGCCGTCGTGGAGTACGAGCTCATCACGGACCAGGAAGTAGGGCATGGCGCCAGCCGGCAGAGCGGAACGACGGTCGGGCCAGCCCTGCTGGATGATGGCAGCAAGCTGTTGCAGGGCAGGATCATCGGCAGTGTGCTCGACCAGGGACTTTATCTGCTGTGAAGGAACAATGTTGACATTGAGCACCATCAGGTCAGACATTTCATAGGGGTGGCGATCGGTGGATGTTAGCGGGGCGCGGGATAGCGTGTCGGCCACGAACATGTCTTTGCCTTTTCGGAAAACGGCGTTGAAAGTGAAACGCTGGAGCTGCAGCATCATGCGCTGCAGTCGGGATGAGGCAACATGGATCGACTTGTTGAAGATGGTGACAAGCGGCTGGTGATCTGTTTCAATGGTGAAAGTGTTGCATAGTATATAGTCCTTGAATTTGGAGCAGGCAAACACCACGGCCAGTAGCTCCTTCTCGATCTGTGCGTAGTGCTGTTCGGCAGGGGTCATGGTACGGGACGCGTAGGAGACTGGCAGCTGCAGGCCATCATGGAGCTGTAAGCAAGCGGCACCGAGCCCGAACTGAGAGGCGTCGCAGGTGATAATAATGGGACGTTGCAGGTCAAAAAATGTAAGTGTGGGGGTACTGATCAGCTTGGACTTAAGGATGTCGAAAGCTTTTTGGTGTTGAGGGAACCAAGCCCAGGCCGTGTACTTCTTTATCAAATCCCTCAGGGGTGCACTCAGCTCGCTGAGGTCGGGGATGAACTTCCCCAGGTAATTAACCATGCCCAGGAAACGTTGCAGGCTGGGCACATCAGTGGGTGATGACATCTCGGAGATGGCAGCCGTTTTCTGTGGGTCGGGTTTCAGCCCCGAGGCTGTGAATACATGTCCAACATATGTGACCTCGGGGACGCGGAATCGGCACTTCTTGGGGTTGAGTTTCAAGTTGATCTTCCGGGCCCGGTCTAGGACTTGGCGGAGGTTGAAATCGTGCTCAGCGACATCCTTACCATAGACCAGGATGTCGTCAACGATGATGGCACACGGCAGACCGGCAAACAGTTGCTCCATTGTCCGTTGGAACACCTCGCTGGCAGAGTTGATTCCGAATGGCATTCGGAGGAACTTAAATCTGCCGAAGGGGGTGCTGAAAGTTGTCAGGTTGGAGGAATGCTCGTCAAGCGGTATCTGCCAGAAGGAACTCTTGGCATCGAGGACGGAAAAGATTGTGGCCGGACCAACCTGTGCAGCGACGTCCTCTACTGTTCTCATGGGGTAGTGCGGGCGTTTGATGGCAAGGTTTAGGTCTTTGGGGTTGAAGCAAATGCCTATTTCGCTTTTGTCCTTTTTCGCGGCAACAACCATGGTGGAAACCCACTTGGTGGGTTCGCTGACCGCCTTTAGGATGCCCATTTTTACCATGCTGTGCAGCGTCGATTCTACTTTTTCCTTCATGGCGAAGGAGACACGGTATGGCGCACGGACCACTGGCTCGACTTTGCGGTCGACGACAATCTTGTAGTTGTAGGGCAGCTTGCCCAGCTCTTCATCAAAGCGGTCAGGATATTCAGCCAACGGGTCCATTAGGGCCTGCACCTTGTGGATGTCACGGTGGAAGGAGACCAGGCCCAGGTCCTGGCATGCTCGGTTGCCCAACAGGGTAATGCAGTTGGAATCGAGAAGATAGAAAGTGAGGGGCCGAGAGGTCTCCAGTATCTTGCAGCGCAGAGTTGCCTTTCCCACAGGAACAAGAACCCCTCCCCCGTATGCGTGCAAAGTGGAGCGATCAGAAGTAACTTGCTCATTAGACCTAATCTTACTGAAGAGGAATGTTGACATAACATTCGCAACAGCTCCAGTATCTAACTTAGCGGTGAAGGTCGAGTTGTTCACAGTTACACGAACTGAAGGGTCTGTTATCACTGCAGGTGCATCCAACACAGAAAAAATGCTGGTCTCCCCCTGAGAGGACCCAGATTCAGATACAGGGAGTTTGTTGAGATGGTACTGGGAACCGAGCTCGCTATCAGTTTGCTCCAAGTTGTTTAACATACGCCTTGGAGCAGCAGGAGGCTTCCAAGGGAACGGCAGGCAGCAGAAAAATGGTTTAGTTTCTTGCAGTAATTGCACGTTTTGCCCAAAGCAGGGCACACATTGTACTGATGAGTGGCAAAGTTACAATTGGGGCACCTTAGCTGGGTACGCCCCCCGGGAGCAGTGCCGGACCTCGGGGGTCGCGGCGGGGTAGGGTTCTGCCAAGGGCGGGTAACGCTGGCAAAGTTAATGTCCTGATCAGCCGGTGACACTGCCGAAGTGACGGCTTCGGCTAAACGGCAGGCATGCATAGCCTCGTTAAAAGACAGGTCGGGCTTGCGCAAAAGTTCACCCTTAGCTTTTCATCGCGGAGACCGTAAACCAGAAGGTCCCTGGTCAGCTCCTCGGGGGTCAGCGTCTCAAGGCGGCACCGTCTGGCCAGGTGTCGCAGCGCAGCAACATAGTTCTCAGCAGATTCACCAGGGTGCTGACGCCGCCCGAACACTTTGAAACGTTCTAAAATGCAATTAGTCGGAATGTCGCAAATCGCGGTAAACTTAGCCAATAAACATACCGGGTCCCGAACAGATTCACCCGCAGCATAGACGAAGAAGTCTGACCGAGCCAGGGCATCGGGACCAGCCAGGTTAAGGAGTAGAGAAGCTTGGACGGCAGGAGTAGCGGCAGGATGAGCGATTGTGACATAGTGGTCGAAGTCACGTCTAAAGACATCCCATCGATGGTCAATGTCTGCATCGAAAACGAGCACATCGGGTTTGCGGCAAGAAGTGGCCATAACGAGGAAAAAAGAGGGGGGAACAGAAAACTGGGGCAAAATTAAAGAAACAACCGATAAACGTGGCGCAAAGGTAAGAGGTTTGACACCATGTAAAGAATTGTTATCAACACACTGTGACTTTACTTCTTTTATTCATACTGTGGCATTACAAAGAGCACTAGCTGTACGTGGTCTGTCACGGAAACTAGAGAGCGATATGTGGGTGGGGAGGTTGTAATTATACTTGTGATATGGGATGTGGTTAGTATTGATGAGGTAACTATATTAAGGGTCACGTGAATATATCATCTACAGGTTTGGAGGGGTTTTATGTGTTTAGAGGGATTTAGATGGGTTTGGAGGGATTTGAAGGGGGTTCAGAGTGGTTTGGAGGGGTTTAGATGGGTTTGGTTTGGAGTTGTTTATAGGGTTTTAGAGAGGTTTGGATGGGTTTGTAGGGGTTTAGATGGGTTTAGAGGGGATTATAGGTGTTTGGGTGTGTTTAATGGGTTTTAGAAAGGTTTAGCGGTGTGTCCTGGAGTTTAGAGGGGCTTAGATAGGTTTAGAGGTGTCTACAGTGGTTATAGGGTCTAACGGGTGCTTTAGAGGGGTTTAGAGAGGATTTACAGGGGTTTACAGATGTTGAGAGAGGTTTACATGGGTTAGATATGTTTACAGGGGTTTACAGGTGTTTAGAGTGGTTTCGAGGGCTTTTGAGGGTTTAGAGTGGTTTACATGGGTGTACATGGGATTAGAGGGGTGTACAGTGGTTTAGAGGTGTTTACAGGAGGTTTACATGGTTTAGATGGGGTTACAGGTTTTAGAGGTGTTTACAAAGGTTTACTGGGATTTTGAGGGATTTACAGAGGTTTACAGGGGTTTACAGGAATTTACAGAGGTTTGGAGAGGTTTAGAGGGATTTAGAGGTGGTTACAGGGGTTTACAGGGTTAGAGAGGTTTTGAGTGGTTTGGAGGGATTTTGAGCGGGTTAGAGAGGTTTGAAGGGGTTTGGAGGGGTTTACAGCAATTTAGAGGGCTTTGCAGGGGTTTAGAGGCGTTTACAGGGGGTTTAAGAGGTTTAGAGAGGTTTACATGGGTTTTAGAGGGATTTCGAAGGTTTAAAAGGGGTTTGGGGGGGTAGACGGGTTTACAGGGGTTTACAAGGTTTACAGGTGTTTAGTGAGTTCTGGAGGGGTTTGGTGGGGTATACAGGGGTTTAGAGAGGTTTAGAGGGGTGTGGAGGGGTGTATACGTGCTTAGATTGGTTTAGGGATGTGTAGAGGGGTTTGGAGGAGTTTCGAGGGGTTTAGAGAGGTTTAGAGTGGTTTAGAGGAATTTGGAGGGTTTAGAGGGGTTTGGAGGGGTTTGTATGGGTGTAGAGAGGTTTAGAAAGGTTTGGAGGAGTTTGAAGGGGTTTGAAGGGGTTTAGATGGATTTGGAGGGGTTTAGGCGGGGTTAGAGATGTTGACAGAAGTGTTTGAATGGGGTTACAATGGTTTACAGGTGCTTTAGAGGGGTTTAGAAGGGGTTTTCGAGGGTTTCGAGGGGTTTCGAGGGGTTTGAAGGGGTTTAGATGGGGTTAGAGGGGTTTAGAGGTGTTTGGAGGGGTTTGGATGGGTTTATAGGGGGTTAGAGTGGTTCTGAGGGTTTGAAGGGGTTTTGAGGGGTGTAGAGGGATTTAGAGGGGTTTAGAGTGGGTTGGATGAGGTTTAGAGAGGTTTACATGGGTTTAGAGGGGTTTGGGGGGGTTTAGAGGTGTTTGTATGGGGTTTATAGGGGCTTGGAAGGGATTGTAGCGGTTTGTAGGAGTTTGGATTGGTTTAGATGGGTTTAGAGGGGTTTAGAGTGGGTTGGAGGGGTTTGGAGGGGTTGGAGGGGTTTAGAGTGGTTTAGAGGTGTTCACAGGGGTTTACAGGGTTAAGAGTTGTTTTGAGGGATTTACAGGGCTTTAGAAACATAGAAACATAGAAAATAGGTGCAGGAGTAGACCATTCAGCCAGCAGCCGTCCGTTTTAAATTCGTTTTTTTTTATAGTTTTTAGTGAGTCCTGTTTTTTGTTTGTTGGGGATATGGTCTTTTAATGTGGGGGGTAGGTGTAAACTTTATTCTAGGTCCCAGCTGGTCGGTGTGGCAGCCTTTTCTCCGGGCTGCCCATCGACCCGTCCTCGTGGCCTACCTGCGGGCTTGAAGCGCCGTTTCCTAGCGGGGACCGCCCAGCACCTCGGCCTCGGCGGCGGCACAGCGTTGGAGCGCTGGAGCGGAGCGGGCGACGCCTTGCCTGGGTCGCGCGCTGGAGCGACGCGCTGGACCGCCGAGAGCAACATCTCCGGGCTGCGGGTCTGCGGAGCGGAGAGGCGGAGTGCGGAGAGGCGGCAGTGCGGAGAGGCGGCGCCGACTTTTTCATCGGGAGCCTGGGAGCTCCAAACCGGCGCGGCCTTGTCGGCTTCGGCAGCCGCGGGCTCCAACCAGGAAGCGGCCGTTCCAGGTGGCCCAGCCGCCAAAAGGACTCTCCCGACGCCGGGGCAAGACCACCCGGTGAGAACGGCCAGGGACATCGGGCCTCCCTAGAGGCAATTGCGGTGGCATCAATAGGCCTGACTTTGGGAACAATCATCGGGAACAATCTTCCTGCAATTATAGGGATTTAAAGGCGTTTTGAGGGGTTTATAGGTGTTTCGAGGGGTTTGGGGGGTTACAGTTGTTTAGAGAAGTTTAGAGAGGATTACAGGCGTTCACAGGGGGTTTAGATGGTTTAGAGGGGTTAACATTGACTTTTGAGAGATTTAGAGGGTTTATAGGGGTTTAGGGGGGGTTAGGACGGGTTTACAGGGAGTTTACAGCGGTTTACAGGTGTTTAGTGAGGTTCAGAGGGGTTTAGATTAGATTAGATTAGATTAGATTAGCTTCAACTTTATTGTCAATGCACATGGTACAACTACACTACAACGAAATGCAGTTTCGCATCTAACCAGGGTGCAAAGTAGTAAAGTGCAGATTAAGACAATATATACAAATGAGGATATATTGGTGTATGTACATAGGCATATACATATATACAGATAGTTGTTAAGGTGCAAAAGATTGACATGAGCTCTATTCTGGTGAATAAGAGCTTAACTATAAATTATATAAACTATAAATAATACTGATGAGAAGGGGGGGGGGGGGGTAGCGCCGGGCCTGTGAGTTCAGCAGGGTAATGGTGTTGGGGAAGAAGCTGTTCCTTAGCCTGCTGGTGCGAGACCTGAGGCTCCTGTACCGCCCCCTTTACAGGAGTTTAGAGGGTTTTAGAGAGGGTTTACAGTGGTTTCGAGAAGTTTAGAGAGGATTACAGGGCTTTACTGGGGTTTGGAGAAGTTTGGAGGGGTTTACTGTGGTTCAGTAGGGTTTCGTGGGGTTTAGAGAGGTTCACAGGTGTTTAGAGGTGTTTCGTTGGGTTTACTTGGGGGTTAGGGGGCTTAGAGGGGAATAGATGGGGGTTAGAGAAGGTTTAGAGGTGTTTACAGGGGGTTCAGAAGGGTTTAGAGTGGTTTATATGGGTTTACAGGGGTTTAGATAGGTTTACAAGGGTGTATAGGGGTTTGATTGATTGATATAATTTATTGCCACACAACCAGGGTCGGTGGAATCTTGAGTTGTCAGCAGCGGTACAATAATAAAGAACACACAACCACAATAAAAAATATAACACAAACATCCACCACAGCATTCATCACTGTGGTGGAAGGCACAGAACTTGGCCAGACCTCCTCCATTTTCCCCCGTGGTCGGGACCTCCACCCTCCGCAGCCGTTGCTGTGGGCGTCCAGATGGTAAGGGACAAAGTCAAAGGCAAGGTAAGTCCAGGATCGGCTCTTCCCCACCGGAGGACCGCGGCTTCAGGCTGGTGTAGGCCGCAGGCCGGCGGTCGAAGATTTAAGGTTCCCGCCGCGCCGCAGCCAGAAGCACCGCAGACCGCAGGGCCGGCGGTCGAAGCTCCCCTCCAGGGGTGATGGTAAGTCCATGCCGGACCCGCGGTAGAAGTTGGCCGCGGGCCGGCCGTGATGGCTTCTTCTTCCCCTGGGTCCCCCACGAGGGATCCCGGGCTGTAGACGCCACGCCAGCTGGAGCTGTGCAGACCGCGGCTTCAGGCTGCCCCGGGCCAACGAAATGGAGCGCTCCCCTCCAGCGAGCCCCTGCGAGGGCTCACCCGCTCCACGCCGAGAGTCCACGCTGCGCCCGCCGCTGAAGCCCCGGGCGCGTCTCCGGGAAAGGCCGTGCTGATCCGTGCTGTTAGGCCACGGGGAGGCGACCTGGAAAAAGTCGCCTCTCCGTGGAGGAGGCCGAAACATGAGCCGTGCGAGACATGAGCCGCTGAGCAGGGGAGCCCATGGCAGGGTCACGGGATATGTTGCGAAGGTTGAGGAGGGCCAGAAAGAAGTCAGAGTTGGACAAACGACATTGTTCCAGTAAGTTCTTTGCAAAGCGAATGGCGCGCTCGGCCAGACCGTTGCTTTGCGGGTACTCAGGGCT